>NC_141328.1:29825125-29877625 GCF_037954235.1 Aulostomus chinensis | reverse complement strand
GAGACTGGAGCTGGTGCAGGTAATGGAGTCTGGGGAGCAATTTGAGTAAGAAGAGCAATCTTTGCAGGAACTGGGACAGGAGAGGAAACTGTAGGTGAAATCATGATGTTTGAAGCAGCAGCAGTGGTATGAGCTGCAACGACCTCAATTGGAATGGCAGGACTTGCAGGAGGATGAAAGATCTGGTGTGGAACAGCTCCAGTGGAACCAAGTGCAAGCCTTTCTACAAGATTCTGTTGAGACTCAGCTGTTCCAGAAACAGATCCAGCAACCTGGGCAGGCTTACTTTTTAACTGGGCTGTTGTGGAGGGAGACATGGGGCCCTTTCTGAGGGTGCTTGTGCCTCCAGGACTCGAACAGGGTGGAGGAGAAGCAATAGGTGGCTGAAACGGAGATGATGCAGAGGGGCTTGGATGGGTAGATAGCTGCATAAGTGGAGGACTTGTTTTCTGAATCAACCCCGCCTCACTTAGATTTTCAGTTTTCATAGCTCCAGGATTAATCTGTTGTGGAACTGGGAGAGTACCTACAGGGGCTGACAAGGGCATATTGGTGGCAGTCTGAACCTGTCCAACAGTGGTTCTGGCAAGTTGAGAAGTGGTCATATTACCACCTAAGGACTGAGTAGAGCTTGGGGCAGTAGAAAGTTGGATATTTGTAGTGGACACTTGAATAGGCCCCACCATAGCGACTGACTGTGATACTACAGTTGTATTTGGAGCCACGGATGCACTTGGGACTTGGAAAATTGGGTTGATAAATACAGGGGTTGTTGTGATAAACTGAGGTGGCCGAGAGACAGGGGGCTGTTGCCTGTTATCCTGTGGTCGCATATTCTTGTTAGTGACAGCCATCATTGTGGAGACCACAGTTGTAGGAACCTGTGGTGTTGCAGCGGAGGTGATAGGATTTGAAGTGACAAATACAGTGATCTGGTTGGGGGAAATTGAACTAGATGAAGCAGGTATCTGTATGACTGAATGAACACTTGTCACAGGTTTAGGACTAGGGCTTGATTTTAGAGATAAACTGGCTGGGTTTAGACCAGAGTTGGAGCTAGAACTGGTACTAGCTGAGGAAGGACTGCTCTGACTGGAAGTAACAGGGTTGGGGCATACACTCTGAGAGGCATTAGTATTGGTATTGGAGGTTGGGCAAAGGGGGGCAGTTGTGTTTACACTCAAACTGTGACTAACACCAACACTAGTGATGGGATTTTGGTTCAGGCTGGGTGTAGTATTCATGTTAGTGCTGGAATGCAAGCTAGGAATAGGAGCAGGCTGTATGTTCGGACTGCTGGTTGGGATAAGAACTGAGGATTTGGGTTTCACTTCTGACTCATTTGAAGTGGCACTGGTAGAAACAGGAGGTGGCATGCTTGTGCTCTGGGAATTAGCGTGAACTGGTCTCTCTGGATCTAAAGCAGACTTGGGACTGTCCTTTCCAGTAACATCCCTGACAGTAGTACTCTGTACAGGGTGAGGTGTCATGTTTGGGACACCCGTGTTGTCCAGTAACTGGTTGAGGGATGTTGGTGCAGCCCTGAGAGCAGGTGAAACCTCAGTGTCCTGTAACGGAGCTGTGTGTGTTGACTGCCTATCTATTGTCCCTGCTTGCAGTTCCAAGTCAGGTTTAGGCTGTTGAGGTGTTGGGAAACGAGGACTTGCCATTCTAGGAGTGGACATCTCCCTCAAAGGCTGTGGCTGAGGCTGAGGACTGGGTTGGGGTTGAGGCTGCGGTGTGTGTCCCTGATTTTCTCTGACTACCTCAGGAGGGTTACCTTGCATCCCATGGAAGGTAATCGGAGTTTGTTGTGTGTCTATACTCCCACTTAGTTGTGTGGGCATAGATACTGGACTCTGTGGTACTGAGGTAGGGCTTAGCATCACTGTTTGCCCCTGAGGGTTGACCAACTGCTGCTGATGGGGAGGGCAGGTGATGGTCATCTTTGTCCCCTTTTGTCTTCCAGGACTTGGGGTGGCAGATTTGCGGCTGGAAGCTGGACTTGACCTTCGACTATTACTAGGACTTGCCCTCTTCCCCTGCCCTCCAGATGGCTTGTCCTGTTTAGCACTTGCTCCTCCCCCAGCACCAGTAGAGAAAGGCTGCTGAGTGTTGGTAGTATTATTCCCACCACTGCCGTTGTTGTTGTTGCCTGGTAGAGTTAAGCTTGGAGGGGCCTGACCAATGGCTTTCAGAGTTGTTGGGTTAAGACCCTGCTGGTCAAATCCTCTGTTTAGGTTCGGTTGCCTTGGAGGCAGAGGAATGTTGATTTTAGGAGGAAATAGCCCTGCAATAGAGGCATTTAGCCTTTCAGGTGAAAGGTTGATTTCTGAGGGCTCAGTACTGGGTGGACGATTAGTTGGGGTCAGGGGATGATGGTATGGCCTAGGGCTGGCTCGGTTGGGGGTTTTGGGCCTAGAACTCTGTGAAGTTGTGGGAACATTGGGGAAATGAATCCCTGGTATAGGGCCCCCTTGTTGAGGCTGAGTGGACAACTGTTGCTGGGGGCTGGCGCCTGTGTGTTGGGGTACTGGTGATGGACCAGGGCCTTGTTTCATCATGTGAGTGTTGGGACCCTGATTGGTCACCATCTGTTGGGTCCCATTTCCAGGCTGCACAGACATTTCTGGACCGACTGGCCTTTCCTGCTTTGGGTGGGCTCCAGCAAGGGCCTCTTCAGATCCAGTGCCTTGGGGTCCCAGGCCCCCATCAGGAAGGGACATTCTTCGTGTAGGGCCTGAAAGCTACACAAGACCACACAGACTTGGAGTTCAGTACAACAAAAGCATGACAAAATTTTTGCTAGTGTACTGCAACATTAACATGAGCTTAAGAGAGCCTGTGAATGAGATAGTGAGCATTTCTGATGCTCTTGTTCATTGCAGCTTGAGGGTGAATGTTAAACTCTGCAAGAGCCAAGCTTCCAATGTTTTGCTTTTCTCCAGCCAAAGTGAGTGCGGTTAGCCTGAAAGACAGCTTAGTAATACCTTCAACCCAGACAGACTGTGTTTATTTTGAAATGCATTAATCTAACTGAGCAATAGCTCAGAAATTTGGTTGTGAAAATTCACATCCAAATATCTAAGGTTGTGAAATCCCAAATGGTTATTCTATCTTTGTTTCCTTTAATTTTAACAAATTAATGTAATGTTTATCATCATAACATTATTCTTATATATGATAACTCAGCAAATAAAAAAAATAATTAATGTTTCTCAATACTTTGAAAAATTGTATCCTTATGTTTGCCTGTTTTTCCAGATCATCAACATTAAGAACTGACCGTTCAAATGTACCCTCATATAGCCAAACATTGATAGGTGCCATTGTGATGAGATTGTTTCAATAATGTGGTTGAGTAGCCTATGTCTCTCATAAGTAAGGTAATATGCTGCAAATGCTTGTCCCTCACCTGAGGGTTTACTATCAGGGGCATTCCTCTGGCTTTGTCAGGTGATGCTGGTACTCCTCCATGTCCTGGAAGGCTGATCATTACAGGAATGTTGCCTTGTTGTGAGACTGGAAGCCTCTGCACCTCAGCTGGATTGCCAATACCTCTGGGAGGCAGTTGACCTCCTGGAGGGATGGACATGCGGTTTTTCTGCTCCTGTTGCATTTTCAGCATCATCATCATCTGCTGTTGTTGCTGCTGCTGACATGGAGGTACACATTAAGATAAAGAAACAATAAATGGGTTAAAAAAATGTGTTGATTCCAAATATTTTAAAAGCACTTATTAATAACAATACTACCTGCTGTTGAGCTTGCTGCTGTTGAGCTTGCTGCTGTTGAGCTTGCTGCTGTTGTTGCAACTGATGAGGGTGCATCTGGGGCTGGCCTTGACCAGTTGTCTGTGGCCCAGTCATTCCCTGCTGCCCTTGAGTATTCTGGAGACTTTGCATTTGCAACTGTTGCATCTGCTGCTGTTGCTGCATCTGCTGCTGCTGTTGCAATTGCTGCTGTTGAATTTGTTGTTGCTGCATTTGTTGCTGCTGTTGAATTTGTTGCTGCTGAATCTGCTGTTGTTGTTGCATGTGTTGAATCTGTTGCTGTTGCTGTTGCTGTTGTTGTTGCTGCTGCTGCTGCTGCTGCTGCTGCTGCTGCTGCTGCTGCTGCTGCTGCTGCTGTTGCTGCTGCTGCTGCTGCTGCTGCTGCTGCTGCATAAAATGCATGGGTACCTGCTGCAATACTCTCTGATCTCCAGGTTGGCCAGGGAAGCCTTAGGGGTATTGTAGAGGGACACATGGATAAAACCAGAGAAAAGTAAACATCTAATAAGAATAGCATAAAGTTGCTACAACTTAGGAATCAGCAATATAGCATGAGGTAAAATAACTGTATGTCTGTTATATCCTGTAGTCATACTTTTCATTCAACTCTGCATGATTTCTGCTGCAAGTTCTCAGCAAATACTAAAGCTTTACAAGTCTACCTCTCTAGTTAATTTACTTTGTTTTAAAATTTCTCTTACAATAACTGCAAATAAGGGCATGCCTTCACCAATTTGAGATTTAAAGGTTGAATACATTAATGACTATACCTGCAGGCCTGTTGGAAAAATCAGGGATTTTTGGGCCAGAGTTTTCCAACCCCAAGCTCTGATCACCACTTAAATTTGGCAGTTCAGAATCCTCCATAGAACCAGTCACATCAAGACCACTGGGTAAGAGAGTATACATACATCAAGTTAAATAAAAGCACTTATGTAACACTGATACAGCTTCCTTCAGCTGTTGCTGGCAAAACCAAAAAAAATGAAAACTGTATTGTTACAGTTACCCAATTCCCTCTACTTGCTGTTGTCCTTCTCCATCTTTGGGCTTTTTCTTTCGTGCTGGTTTCTTCTTTTTGGGTTTCGCCTGATTGCCCCCACCTGCTCCCTGTTTTCCTCCTGGCCCAAACTGACTGGCTGAGATATCGCTCTGAAGCAGATTGACCAGCAGTGGGCTTGTCAGTGTTACATCTTTGCTGACAGGGAACCCACCTGGCTGCCCACAAGGTCCCCCCATTGGAATCTGACCTGGAAATTGTGAGTTAAAGTTCATGCCATGGCCTGCAAAATGGCCATTTCCCATCTGCATGTGCTGAGGGCCTCCCATCATGCCTTGTGGTGTTTGCGCCTGCATATCAGGGACCATTTGTTGGACTCCCAAGTCCCCTGTCCCACTATTGGGATCTCCCAGCTGATGTGGGTGTGGTTGAGCTGCCTGTTGTTGCAACATTACCTGTTGCTGTTGTTTCTGCTGTTGTTGTAACTGCTGTTGTTGTAACTGTTGTTGGATAAGAGGATGACCAGCAGGAAGCCTCATCTGTTGCCCATGCATGCCCATTACTTGATTAGGATTGCCAGCAATTGGAACCTGCTGGGGCTGTTGCTGGCTCATCTGCTGGTGTTGCTGCTGCTGTTGTTGCTGCTGCTGGAGCTGCTGTTGTTGTTGCTGCTGCTGCTGGAGCTGTTGTTGTTGTAACTGGTGCTGTTGCTGCTGTTGTAACTGCTGCTGTTGGAGTTGAGCCATTTGCTGTTGCTGCTGTGGAGTCATCTGCTGTGGGGCAACCTGGCCCTGGAACTGAGCCATGTTACCTGGAACATTTGGAGAAGGGCCACGCATCATCTGGCCCGGTATAACCCCAGCTGGAATCTTGCCTCCAAATGCCTGTTTGTTGCCTTGCATCTGGCTGGCAACCATTTGCTCCATCATGGAGTTTTGTTGCTGTTGCTGCTGCAGGAGCATGGCCTGGTGCCCTTGGCCTCCAACCATCTGACCCTGCCCATGCATCACCCCCTGGCCTTGTTGAGGCATCATTTGCTTGGGTGGGGTCATTCCTCCTCTTTGCCCTTGACTGAGGGGCCTTGAGAGGACAGTCTGACCTGCACCCTGGCCTTGAACCATCTGGCTGGGGGAGGAGGACACGGGTTGGGCCTGATGCTGGAGGCCCATCATCTGGGTCTGGAGACCAGGTTGTTGCTGGCCCATACTAGGTCCAGCAGTTGTACCTGGGGGCTGACCTGCCATGCTACTTTGTGCACCCATAATATTGGGTTGTGCATGGGGTGGGCCCTGCATTGTGTTGGCTGGGGACGCTGACGGTGGACCTCCTGATGTAAAACAGAGAGGAAAAAAAAATAAAGAATATACCTATGTGGAGCTCACAAGAAATGATAGGCCTTTATCCACTGCAGAACAAACATGTCACTTGTTGAAATGACAGACACACACACACACACACAAAAACAAGAAACAGCAACACAACAGATTGGAATATCTTACCCCACTATTAATCTTTGGATGAGCACACACACAAACCTTAAAACAATCAAATTGTTTTTCATATGAATGACATTAATTAGCAAATGTTGATAACGTGCTGCTGTCAATGTAAGCTCAACCAGCAAATGTGACTGTCATTGTCGGAGGAAATTCAACAGGTGCGCTAATCTATATCTGGCAAACCAGAATATCACTAATTTCCCCACCTACATAGGGGACCTACCCCAAGTTATTTTAACAGGAGAGCAGCACTACAACCCTTACTGATGAAGTCAACAGAACACAGCAGAAGAGGTGGAAGAAAGTCTCAGACTTTGAAGGGACAGTTCAGTTATTTTGATGTGGGCTTGTATGACACTTCTATCTAGTCAGTGTTTCACCTGCTGAAGATAATGGTCAACTCATACTCTGTCTGGAGAATCTGCATGATGCAGCTGCAGAAAGCATAGAGAAGTTCCTCTGTGGTACAAGTACAATCACAAAGACATCTTTTAGCCGCTAACAAGTTCACCCAGCTTAAGACCCTTTTAGACCAGAATGCGCCCAATTTGCAGCCCTGTAGAGGTGGGAATTTGCCATCTTGTCTGTAAATTGGAGGCTGAATATTCGTCTTTCCAAGTAAGCCGCCACTTGTGTGGGCATAAACACGTGATGTGACGTGACATGCAGTACGAAGTTGCACGTGAACAGTGATGTACAACATATATGTTGGGAGAATATTAAGCCCTGTGACAGTCTGGCAAACCTCATAGTGTCCCAGTCCAACATTCCAACTCTTCATTTCAGTCTGAAAGTCGTTTGCTTTGGAAACTATATTCCTCAACTGCACAACATCCATATTGCTACGCACAGCCACATCCATATGTGTCCCACACGTATTACACTGCCTGTATTACAGCTGCAGCTGTGGGTAGGAATATGAACATTGTGTGGTGGAGGGATGTCGTCTCCAATGGGAATGGCTGTCTGGCGTAATGCAGAGCGCAAACAGTTGCTGGCCATCATTTATGACAGGTACAATTCCACAACCAAAATAACAGAACTTTCCCTTTAACACCGTTCCAACCCCCCCACCCCCAGTACTGGTCACGTGACAGTTCACAGTTTTATCTTCCCAACTTAGGAAAATACCAAGCTTTATTTTGTACTGAGGATATTTTACCTGCATGAGTCATTGCTTGGCTGCTCTGTAGCTGTTGATTGGATCCTCCAACAGGGGTTCCTGCAGTGCTGGCACTCACCTGACCTTGGACAAAATTTGGGGTTGGAAAGCCCATGGGTCGCTTTGGCATGCCTGTCATCAATATTTATGGACTTTGTTAAGATTAGATCGCTAAATATACATTCAACACATAACACTTGACTTCCAATTCTCAAAAATTTCTGAACACAGTTTGGATGAAAAAAATAAAACCTTTTTTTTCTTTTTTTAACAATTATCACCAACCTGGATGAACTTGTGCCCCAGGTTGTCCGTGCTGGGGCATTCCTATGAATCCTTGTTGCATGTTGCCCTGTTGGCCAAGGGCTGCCCTTCCCGGTGATCCAACACCCTGCGGAAAACCTTGTGGAGTTGTAGGTCGCTGAGCCATCATGGGTGGAGTCCCAGGTGAACCTTGCTGAAAAGGAGAAGATGACGACCCCGGAGACTTAGCAGTGAGGTTTCCCTGCGGGCCAGAAGTAGATGGAAGGGGTGGCGGGGGTCTAGGTGGACCTGCAACACCCCCAGGGACAGGCTGTGGTCCCTTTGGTTGGGGGGTAGCAAATTGACCTATTCCTGTCTGCTGCTGCTGCAACTGTCCTTGTCCCATTGCATTAAATACCTGACCTGCCTGCTGGCTACCAAATGGGTAAGGGGGTGGTGGGTGACTGGGAGTCTGAACTGTTGCAAGAGAAGGAGGGCGCTGAACCATCTGGCCTTGAGGAGGGGGTTTCCTCCAGGCAGGCCCCCCTTGGGCCACTGGTGTCTGGAGAACTCCAGACGGCAGTGGGTTCCAGCCAGGAGGCACGGCCATCTGGCCTGAAGGGTTGAATGGAGGTCTAGGTCCAAGTTGTGAGAGCTGTGCTTGCTGCTGTGCCTGTTGGTGTTGGTGATGCTGTTGTTGAAGCTGTTGCAGTGCAGCGGGGTTGAGTGGTCTCCCGGCCTGCAGAGCCTGCATGTGATGGGCAGCCTGTGGAGGCATGGAGCCTGAGCCATGGGGACCAGCCTGTTGGTGCTGAAGTTGCTGTTGCTGCTGAACTGAAATGCCTGGTATCATTGGATCCATTACATCTGTGAGAAGGGAAGATGCAGATGATTTTAAATTACGGCACAGTCCAATAAGTCAAAATACTATGTATCATTTGGTACACAAGAAATTCAGTCCTGAACCTGACTGTGAAGATGGTCTTGAAACACGAGGATGCATCTGTCCACTGCTGCCAGGTACGATAGCCTGACCTGCCATACCAGGCCCCGGGGAGACCATTGACGGATTAGCCATCCTCACCCCTCCTTATGGAAATAAATGTGCATATTTAATCATTTCGCTTAACAATGACTACATTTACACAGTGGTGATTATTGTTGCGAATACAGCATCAGAGTGGATAGGAAAATAAAAAAGACTAATTAAGTAAAATAACTAAAAACAAATCAAGCCAGAATTCTAATAATGATGGTCTTTATTGCTCCTCATTTCATGTCATCATAGATGGACATTTGTTAAAAATTAGTGAGAGAAATACCAGGAATACGAAGACTGACGAATTCAAGGCACTTGAAAGAGACCATACCTCCAGTGAGGAGACGCACCGTCATCAACTCCAGATCCAGTTTAAAGTCAATGATAAGGACTTTTAGCTGGTATCCTCTGTTTCAGCTCTCTTGCACCTCAGCTTCATAATTCATCTTTAAGGTCAACAGCTGGTCTGACCTCAGGGCCTTGGCCTGAATCGGGGTGGACCTGCGGTACCTTTCATATTTGTACATTTGTAGTCAGAACACTCACTGACAGTAAAGCTGACACTCGCGGCACCGCCGCTGTCCTGATGCATAGCTGTGTTTAGACTACATGAAGCTCACATCTGAGCAGGATGTTCTAATTCAGTATTACTGGGTAGCACCCGACATTTTAAGTGTGACTGTTGATGAATGTCAGACACAGATGTTCTGGGGGAGCTGAACTCAACCTCATCTCACAGCCAACTTTGTACGTCTGTCATGGACGTCCTGTAAAGTGTCCTGTGGAAGCATCTCTGAGTCTCCAGTCTGTTTCTTGTGTCTGACGAATTCCTTAATCACACAAAATTCCTCCACAGTCAGCTGATGCTATAATTTGTTTTTGTCATTAATCACCTTTTTTGGTGAAATTGAAAGGTCTTTGTGATATTGAATGAAAGCCAGTCTTCATGACACCATCTATGAATTCCCTCCAAGACATTAGTCAACCAACCTCTCTTCACAACAGACAAACATCGTCTACTACCATGGGTGAAAGCAATCGGTGGCAGCAAGGTGAATATTGGCTGATAACGATACACAGTGTCCCCAATAAATAGGTCAATCCCAAAGAAAAAAAAACCCAACACAACTGTTTACAAATGAGCAATGCAAATATCATGAAAAAAAAAACTCTCACTTCCAACATGAACAACCAAATTAATCAAATTTCAAGGACGGTTCCATTCTAGCTGCTCTATAAGTTGTAGTGACCAATGAGCAAAACAATACCTGGACCAGGCTGACCAGGAAAACCAACATCCATCCTCATCTGGCCAGGGGCTCCAAGAGGTCCATTCACTCTGACTTCTTGTCCTCTATTTGGTCCCACAGCTACATTGATGGCACCTTCCCCTAAAAATAAATAGAGGAAACATACTGAGTCACATTACAACAACAATTCCAGTTTAAATCTTTTGATTACTGTCACTGAAGTGAAAGTCATGAACACTTTGCCTCATACAAGGACACAGAGGAGACTCCACATTGACACAGTGGTATTTTGGGTCCTCCAGTGCTCCTACTGGCACCGTCAGCCGAGATAATAGGGCTGTTGATCTGTGGTACAACATGAGCAACGATCTTTTTTTGGTCTTTGTTAAGATGGTTGTGAATGAAGCTCACTCTCACGATGCAACCTTGAATGCCAATTTTAGCACCACTAATTACACATCAAAGACACTTCATAAATATGCACTGAGTCGTAGACCCTGGTTTCTCTCATCCGACTGAAACCAGGGTCTACATTTGTCCAGTCTTAAGTGTTTATCCATTATAAATGCATGCAGCATGGCAAAAAAAGTCAACAATTTGAAAGATTACAAAAATACTCTTTCATGTGCCATCTGTTGCATCCCATTCTGGTGGCTAAGTTGTCACCTTCTATCTGCACAGAGAGAATCCCCAGGTCTCTCAGCTGCTGCTGGTTGTTCTGGGCCAACAGTCTGAGGCGCTCAGCTGCATCCCGGGGAATGTTGAAGGTTACTCTCACACTGTTCCACGGCTCTACATGCTGAGGCTGGAGCTTCTTTGGGTCTAAAAGGAGGACCAGTGGATGGATACAAGTTACAATGTCAATAAACTGGAATATTTGAGAAATTATTGATTAGGGACACACACAAAAATAAAACTAGAAATTAAGTTAAGTAAGAAGTAAGTTCATTCACTATTAACGTAAAAATCTGACTCACTGTTTGAAAGCAAGTCCAAACAAAGAAAATGATGTAACACATTGTGATCAAGTGTTGTAAGCAACATCACATGTCAAGGTCCGAGAGGATGTGTTTTTTTCCTAAGCATAAACTGCCTGTTTCTTGCATTGAGAGAAAATTCAACAAAATGAAACCAACCCATATCAAGCACATCCGGTATACCACAGAGGACAGTGTCAAGTTTTAGTGTGAAGTCCTCATCCTCCATATTGGCTTGAAAGGCAACAAAAACTGTAAATTCTTCTGTGGTGCCATCTTGATTGTTGACTCTCTCCTCCTCTGTTACTGCGCTTCCATGGCAACTGTCAGCATCCTCTCCTGCATCCTCACCAACACCAGAGTCGCCATCTGAATCATGGTCAGGTTCCAGGAAGTCTGTCCTCTGGGACAGCTGAGGTGGAGTGCGTAGATGCGCCATACTCCTCTCTTAACAAGAGTGGCGTTTTATCTGTTTCATACTGAAATTCCACACAACACACACACACACACACACACACACACACACGGATCACGACTCGACCCCTGACCCCGCCCCCACGTCACAGTCCAGCGGCGATGTAAGATACCCAAGTGCACATGAAGCCCTAGGAACTCGCCGCAATTGGATGCTTGATCAAACCTAGCATGCACACACATTATTTAATTTAGATTCGGGGACAGGCACAAACCAAGCGTTGAACCTTAACACGCTCGCGCAGAGTGACATCATCGATGGTTACGTACAATAGAAGTCGAGTCGACGATGATTAAAGGGTCAGGAGACGGTAAAGTCTTCAGTTCTAACGGACGTACGATTTACATTATTATCAAATGCAATTTAAAGAGTGCATGAGTTGACGGTGAGCAGCTTGGTGGACATGGTCGGCCCAGCAGCACCCTGGGCCTCGGCGAACGCTAGCGAACGAGAAACGGTCAACATCGGCCAGGAGGAGACAAAAAGCCCGAGTCCCGCGTCATTCTCCCGCTCTTGGTTAGGGGATGAGCACTGTTCACACAAACAGTGAGCAATTGCTTCAAGCATTTGGTCAAAAAGAGATTGAAGTCGTTGTCAGGCGGGTCCTGTGTTACTGGCATCTCCGCTAGCTTGAATTAGCAAACGTTAGCTCAGTTAGCTAGGTGTCACTGCAGGTAATTCATAATGAATGCATTGTTTCAGAATTCAATCGCCCTCTCGTTCATTATCTTTGACTTATTACTGACATGATACTGACAACACAATGTCATGAAATGAGCAGAAGCCTTACCGCATGGATTCATCTGAAAGTCTCTTCATTCAACCTCTCGACATCTGCTAGCCACACAAGCTAACAAATTACAGCTCACCAGCAGCATTGAGCTAGCCCACTTCCTGCTTCCGGTGGTGATGTACGAAGTAAAGCCCCAGTTGGGGCGCGGGTGAAGGCGTTCTTTCAAATAATTTATGAAATGAAAACCAGGCTTTGAAAAGTGCTATTGCTAATAACTGAAAAACAAACCAAGTGACGTTCCCTCATTTCACTTTGGCCAAGTCGAGTCCTTGTTCATTTCCCTTTGTCAAATTAATAGCGCATCATTCGAGTGCTCAATTTTTTTCTGGACCGAATGAGACGTTAGAGATTATTGTGGTAGTATTAGGCATCAAACCCGCTGAGAACAACTCTGGAACTGAACTGTTGTTGTTCTCACATTAATGAAACCAGAGGATCACACAATGTGACTCACTGAAGCCTGGGTTCTTTGGTGCAGGAGCCTGGATGTGTTTCCCAAGAGCATCCATGATGACCCACTGTCTGATCAACCTCTGTGTTACAATAATAAAAGCAAGGACAGACTGGTCCCAGCATTGAGGGGAACGAGCCAATTTCTCAAACACGTGATGAAACGATGTGTTTATCCCTACAAGGTGAAGTAACTCTGACAGAAATATCAGTGGGGAGGCTGTCATAGTGACGTACTGTATGTTGTGGTGTGTGTATTCTGTGTACGTGAGCTGTGGGATACATTGAATTTCCCTGAGGGGATAAGTAAAGTATCTATCCATCTCCATCTATGGCTGTGACTGCTGAGTGAGACCAGGACCACAGGCGCCTCTTCAACTCTGGCTTCTCAAAGACTACCTGCTATTGTCTGCATGTTTATTTGGTGAGGCTGGAAACTGAGCACTAACACAGGTTATTTCACGCAACGGAGGGTTCCTCTTACTCCAAAAGTGTGTTACTGCTATAAAATGATATCTGACAAGGTGAACAAAATTTGGGGAACATTTCATCTTCTCCCACTTGAGCCTCTAAACACTGGGAAAAAAAATGTCCTTCCTCACAAATTCATCCATCAACAAATGGGAAGCCTGCAAAAAGAACGTCCAGCCCTCCTTTGCTCACCGATGCTGTTTGAGTGCCCTGCACCCGCGTGACGCGTGAACCACGAGCCTGCCGTCACTCTACCTCACCCCTGGTTTCCTTCCTGTGACTCCAACCTGCTGCTTCACCCCTCCACCACGGATTGTGATGCCGATGCAGTAGTTGTGCAATAGTCCTTGGTGGACGTAAAACTTTGGTTAGTTATTAAATTACGAATTGATAAAAGATTCTACAACAATTCAGATGTTAAAATGTACAATAAAGGTTTGTATTTTCTCCCCTTTTATTAAAAACAACTTTGTGTGGAATAAAACATCAGTAGATGAGTAAATGCGTGCCTGAGGCATGAAACTCAACAGTGCAGGAAGCGAGCATCAGCAGCCATGTTGCACTGGATCCCCACGACAGAAACAAGGAATTCACATTTGATCAGATGATATTCGCCATTCTGGAAATTAACTGCACAATTTCAAGAATGACAATCTTCACAATCTTTCAATACAAGACATGAAAAAATATCACAAGTACACAAACAAATGTTAACAGCCTTTTCTAAAAATCTGTGGTTGGATGCTTTGTGTTACAACAGTAGAAATAATGTACACACATCAACAAATGTTCATATAAAAATACAGTTACATTCCATCAATCATCTCAATCCCGTTCTTAAAAACAAATGTCCCTGCTCTAAAACAAAAACTCCAGCAGCCAAGTGTTTAATGCAAACAAGATCACACACACACACACACACCACAGCTCTTCAATGATACATTTAAATACATTTATTTTGCCGTAAGTATTTCATATGTGAGGGTCTTACTCTACATTACAAGGTCCCAAAGAGCCACTGATACTAAACTCCAGCACTGGTGCCAAACACCATCCTAGCAGAGTCACACACCGTTTAAATGTAGGACAGCGAACAGATGAACCTGCCAGCCCAGTTCAGGAAGGAAGGTCAGGCTCGGTGACTCCAGCACACCTTCACCTTCGATGGGACCCTGTGTGTCGACTGCAGTGGAAGCATCATAAAGCATAAAGATGGTGTTTGCACTCCATGCACGGTTATGAACAGTGGCTTCACTGTAGAACTGCAACATTTACTTGGCATGCCTGCTCATACACTTCCACTATGTACACGCTCTAGCTGGGATGCATCCGGTGCGAGTGAAGGAGCGTCTTGGTGTGTCTTCCTCCACAGTGACGGGGTCGTCGGCTGTGGGGTTTCTGGGATGAACCTTTCAGACGGTTGTCACTGTGTCCACAAAATCACTGATGAAGCTTCATGTTTGCTACTCCAGATTCTTTCCTTCCAAAACAGACCTTTGTCTCTAAATGTTGTAATTGTATTCGCTGCTCATCAGTAGCTTTGCCGCTGCTGTGGCTTTGTCCTACCTGCTCAAACAGTGACAGTATTAGTGAGCCTTCTTCATGGAGCGTGGCACTAGGGCATGTTGGACATGGTGAGGGCTGAGGCATCAGCACTGCGGGGGTCCTTCACCCCAATGATGAGGTCATTTGTTCTCCGCGTGCCCTCCACCAAGGACAAAACATCAACCCTCTCAACGCTGTGACCTTTGGCCAGCAGCAGCTCCACATCTTCATCTAGAAACTCAGCTGCAGGAGAGGATGAGACAGTGGGAGGAGCGAATCATGAATGAGCTCCAGTACATCAAGCTTAAAAACAATGACGCTGTTAGATATGAAAGGAAGCAGCAGCAGAAGGTCCTTTTATTTTTTAGCAGCGCCATCTACAGGTGAAATGGTCACCGATACTTCAGATATCCCCAACTGTGCTGCACATCAAAGCTTTTAAGACTCTTGTCCCTAAGAATCTCACGAGTTCCTCCACATCAAGACCCCCACCCGTTCCCCCAGGTCCTCATCCTCCCACCTGCTCGTCTGGTTACTATGGGGTTTACAGCTTACGGTCTATCAGCCCCCACCTCTGGAACTCTGCCCCACTGCATTCAACACTCCGCGTCCATGACCACCGTCAAATCTCAGCAAAAAACTCCTCTTTTCAAACAGCCCACTACCTTTACTTTTCATTTGCTTTGACTGTAATGACCCCACGCTTTCTCTTGTTCTCTTTTTAGTAGTAGTAGTATAATGTAGTATTATTAGTATCATTATGTTATTTTACTGCCTGCTTGCTGACGAACTGAGTGTTTTATTGTTGACTGTGTCGAGAGGCACCCATTAATAAAATGTTGTATTATTATTAATTATCCTGGAAACTTAAATGTGAAGAACCTACTCACTGTGATGGTATTTCACTATCATTTGGCCACATGTCGATATATCGAGCACAGTGTCGAGAAGAACATGGCCTAACATTCGTGTCGTTTCTACAGAATAGTAGAAATAGCATTTATGTACCAGTAGCACCCCCCTGTGCGTAGAACTGTATACTGTATCAAACAATACACATTTGTAGTAAAGTGTTGCCTGTGGATAGAAGCTCCTTCTTAGTCTGTCGGCGTGTTTTCATGGCCTTGACCCTTCAAATGGGGGGTGAAGCATGGAAATACAATGCTCACCTCGATGGTTCTGAACATGAATAGCAGCAGATTACACAAGCAGCTGGACCAAGAAAGGAAATGGCCGTGAGTGCTGCAGTCAGAGCTCTGAGGGATCAAAGCGTACAACAGTCCAACTCACAGTCCACCAGCAGGGTGTTGGGATGCAGCCGAGGGTGGAGTCTGCCGTACGCTAAACTGTCACTCATGTTTCTACGCGATGACAGAACATTCATCAGCACCTGTGAAGGGTACGAACAGATGCAGTCAGCAAGTACCAGTCAGACATCAGTAAAGGATGAAAGTTCACCGATGGAAAGAGCATTCACACACGGATGTAACTCTTAGCATGAAAGGGAGAATGAACTTCATCCCTCCACAGAGAAACTAACCTGTGTGATGCCACTGAGAGCTTTATCTCCATTGGAAGATCCAACAGCAACATAGGTGCCACATAAGCCCACAGCTGGCCTCACGGCTGTGGGCATCAGGAAGGACATGGGCCTCTTCCCAGGCTGGACGCTGTTGTGCTAATCAAACAACATTCAGACAGAGATTAGAGGTAACAAATCATTCAATAACACGTCAGTCAAAAAAAAAATTCAGTAAATTGGGAATGTGTCTCTTGTGTAAAGAGAACTCTAATCCTCACAACAGAAAATATGAACTAGCATAAGAACTAAGACAGGCGCACTGACTGGGCTGGGCGAAGAGCTCTGGGTTTTATTGGGCCAGGAGAAGTCCAGGATTTGGCTGTTCAAAAGGATTCCTGAGGGAGTCACGACCCCACTGCCGAATGGTTTGTTTAGAGAGCTTTAAGAAAAGAAATCACGCTGTCACTTCAAGTTTTCCAAAAATATCAATTCACTCCGAGACAGTTACTGGAATTCAATTGAAAAGACAAGCAGCAGCAGCAGCAGTTGAGTTAAAGAGACCTCACAACCGAGACGATGAAGTCATCTGGGCCCATGACCATGACCTGGGCGGCCGCCGCTCCCTCCGCCACAGCAAATGATTGAGTGTAATGGCTGACAGGAAAGGCCTGAAAGTCACTGATCATTTGGCGGAAAAGGGATGCCTGTGATTTGCTGGGAGACAGGGAAGAAAGACAAAGTGAATTCCTTCATCAGTCTGTCGAGTTTTCAGCACGATATGTTGAAGGGCGCCGCGGATTTCTACCTCAACATCTTGGTGACCATCTCTGAGACAGAGGCATCAAACATGGGGTCCCCCAGCCCACTAGCCAGGCCCAGAGCGATCTTCAGAGACTGGAGAGTTGACAGGAAATGTCACATGAATGAGTGTGTGCTTCCGCTGCTGCACAGGAGAACAGCGCACAGAGTCGTACCTCAGCAACCCAGTGGTAGGTGCTGTTCCTGGGCACCTGGCTGGTAATGTTGAAGCCCTCCAGGATATTGAGGGCAGTGATCAGGGCCACACCCGCATGCGGGGCCGGGGCCGCCATCACATGGTGTCCTTCAGGAGGATCAACGCATCAGAAACAATGAATAAAACCAACAGTGTATACCCGACACTAACAGTCAGCTGCAGCAGGCCACTCAGCAAACCCTCGCGATACAAATCAGCCTCTCATTGAAACCAATGGCATTGTGGGAACAATGGCACCATCTGGTGGATCTTTTTTTTTTTAATTCAACTTGTCAGATCATGGAAATCAGAGACAACATGGAAAATCCATCCATCCATCGTCATCTTCCGCTTATTCCTACACATTAAGGGTCGCCGGGGGGTGGAGCCTATCCCAGCGTCAACGGGCGAGAGGCGGGGTTCACCCTGGACAGGTCACCAGGCAACATGGAAAATAAAATCTAAAAATCTAAAAATTGTGGTTTGAATGGAAGTCTATGGGAGGCAAGTGTCCACTTCAGCCTATAAAAGGGAATCATTTCCACAAACAGTCAATAAAACACTTTTACATAAACTGAAGATGAAACTCTTTTTTTTGTTGCTGAACCTGTCCCTCGACAAAGTCATAGACCACGACAGATGTAAAAATGACAAAAAGGGACACTTTTGTCCATATGGGCTCTCACTGTTCAAAAATCAAAACCTTTTTTTTTTTAAAGCGACCATAAAATCATGAAAAGCTTCACACAGATAGACAGGAAGAAGCAGGTGGAACGAAGGGAACGGTGGTTAGAAAGTATCAGAATACAAAGGAAGCTTGTCCACTCTTTTGTATTCTCAATGCTGGCCTGACGACATGCAAACACTGATGTAAACACAGTACTTGACGTGTGCAGGTGTACACACTTCATCATGTAGAGGTAACAAGACTTTTTAAATACAAGTTTGCAGAAATCCAGTCGCTCTATAAACAAAAAAAGACGTTTGCTTGTCTGTATAACGATGTTTCAGGGGGAGCTAAACGCTGAAGTATTCTGACTGAACACCCATGGAACAGGAAGCTATTAGGTTACGGCCCTGTTGTGTTGGTCAGTGGTGAAAATACGAGGCAAGGCAGGAATGTGACCACACCTCTCTCAGAGATCAACACACCCACGGGTGCAGAGACAGGTGCACGCACATTTGTCAGATAAAAAAATGGCCACTGTCCATTTAAAACTAGCAGTGACACCTGTGCTCCGTGTCCCTTGAGCACGGGAGCAACCGCTCCAACGTCTGCGTGCAGCAGCAGTCCCAGCATGTTGTCGTCCTCCGACAGCTCAGATTTCTACAGTAACTGAACAGATATTTACCCTGATAGGTGGCTTGTGCCGGCTCCTGTAAGACGGTGCTGTAGTTTCCAAAGTCGTCCTCAGTGAGCACTCCACCTCTTGCTTGAACCTTTTAAAATTAATTTTTAAAAAAACACAGCAAGTATCAACTTATAGCTGGAGAATTATATTTGTACTACATTGTAGCTGCAAACAGGGAAACCTAATAGTCAAAACATTTTTAGATTCAATTGAATCCCAGGGAGTCACAGCACTGCAGAGGAACTGCGGTGTCTCCTTGGGAACTTGGTCTGTATTTTCTCTTTATCACGCTTGGTTAGTGATTTGGAAGAGGCGTTTACCAGCTGGCTGCCAATGATCCACTGTGATCGCCAGCTGGATGAATGGGAGTTCACCTCCGTGCTAAACACAAACGCACATTGTAACAAAACTCCTAACGGTTGATGATCATCCATTTAGATCCCAGAACACCGAATGATTGACATCCATATGATGCCATCACGGCGAAACGTGACTGAGTCTAACCCTGCAGGACCAAAAGCAGAGTAGCCCTGGCGAAGGATTCGTGGGCCCAAAGTGAGGCAGGCTGAATAAAAACATCCTTACTGCAGTTGCCATTTCCTGCGTCAGGTTTCCACTGTAGAACTCAGAAATGCCTTTGGCTGCTACCGCATCCAAGATGGTCGCCAAATCAAGGCGTCTGCTGAACAGTCCAGGGAGGGGAGCCTGGCCATTGGGGAGGAACAAGTCCCGGAATGCGTCAGATATGTTTTGGTCCTTTACTTTTGCCAGCGCCTCAGCTGGGGAGAGACAACATAGCTGGATGACATCACACCCACATTACCTTGTGCTGACTTCACCCAGGAACCTGTGCTACATCACACGATACTTACCCAGGTCACGAGTAACATTAAATCCACTTCTGGCCACATCTGCTGCCATGGAAACCACATCCTTCCATGATATTCTGGGGAATTCAAAGTTCATGAGTGTGTGTTTGATTACAGAGGTTTAAAGTTTAAATATCCATTCGCAAAACCACCTCCCTCCCTCACCTGAGCACCAAACCTGATCACGCACAGATGATAGCAGGGTTGCCTGCTACTTAATAATCAGGTTATTACGCTGGGAAGCGACAGTCATGAGCACAGAGGGAAACAACTGGTGGACTAAGAATGCAAGCTTGAGGAGAGCCAGTACTGAAAGGAAGACTAACAATTTCCACTCTTTGTGGTCTTAAAATCATAAAAACATAGGATTCACTCACAAACTGCAGTGGACAAACCAAGACCTCATAGCTTGTTGACGACATTTAAAGGAGCAGTCGTATTAAAGGAAGAATTGTAATCTATAAAAAGCATATGTACATAAACTTTGCCTTGTCCAGGTGCTTGTAAACAGTATTGAGGGCAACAGAAATCGCGTCATCCACAGTTGTGATTAAGGCAGGTAAGTCACGCGCTTGCCGGCTGAGCTTC
Source organism: Aulostomus chinensis (assembly GCF_037954235.1). Lineage (NCBI taxonomy): Eukaryota > Metazoa > Chordata > Actinopteri > Syngnathiformes > Aulostomidae > Aulostomus > Aulostomus chinensis. Next base: position 29,857,623 of record NC_141328.1, on the reverse strand, counting down.
AGGGCCTTGGCATGATCATGACACAGCGGCAGTCATGGCTGCCCAGCACTGCAGAGAACAAGCCGGCCGCATCTCTGAGCCCAGCTGGGAACTCTTTCATTCTGCACTCTGGCTCCTTCCCCTGAGACAAACACCAGCTTTGTCAGATACGCATTGTTATGAGATTTGATTATTCTGGTCCTAATGAGAATAGACTTCAATGAAATAATGAAGGAATTATTCATGACGGACATTTGAAACACAAAGGGAAACAAAAGAATGAAGAAGTGCAGAGGGACTGCGCCTCAAGCAGCGGCAAGGCGGACCTGGAAGAGACAGCATAACACGCCGTACCTGCCATAGAGCTGGTGAGCCTGGTGCATCCCGCTGAGCGTGCCCGGCACCCCCACGAGCAGACCAGGCTGAAAGGCAGGAGCAGCAGCACAGATTGAGCCTATCCTCAAAGATAAGGTGGTCATCTGTTCCCCTCAAGAACTTCCAACACTTGAAGAAATGGCTTACACTGAGCTCCAGGTTCGTCTGCAGCATGTTCTCGTGAATGACAGATGGCGCCGTCTCTCTGAAGTCGATGACCCTCGTCTCATTCTTGCGGATGTCATGCACCAACATAACTCCACCACTAAACATCAACAACACAAAGGTTGGCTTCTTGCCGTCATAAAAAGTGGTAGTCCAGTTAGAAAAGGACGAGAAAGGCTCTTACAACTCACCCTCCGATACCAGAGGTGTGAGGGTGAACGACCCCCAAGCAGAGGGCGGCAGCGATGGCCGCGTCAACGCTGGACCCCTGCTTCCCCAGGATGTCAAACCCAAGAGATGTACACTGAGCTACATCCGTGACCACCGCTCCCTGGTTGAAGACCTGGCAAACCAGACACCAAAGAGAGAGACTGACGAGGGCTTCAGGCTGGTGTGGCCCCTTGCAGGAGGGACCAGGATCCCATTGTTATCTCAGGAGAGCGGCACCACCGGCTGCCGCAGCCAATTCACACCTGGGCTGATTTTACCTGAAAAGTTCAAACAGTCTAGCAGCTACTAAATGACTGTGACTCACACACAACAAAAGTGTGTGTATAAGCAGTAAAATCAAGTCACTAAAATCTGTCTGATGGGCAACAGCTCGAAGATCAGATGTCAGGGGCGGGGGAGGGAGGGAGGACGCTCGCAGAGGACGTCATGTTCTTTTAAAAAAAAGAGTCGAGTGAACCAAAACCGTGCCACAGTGTACGAGGAAGGTGACAGCCACCAGACGTTGCTTCTCTCCTGCTGGAAAATTCACCGTGTTTTACCACAGTGGCGTTGGGTGGTATATTTACATGTCTGAGAAGGTCTCTACTCCGCTGCTCGTGAGCACCTGCTGACATCAGCGGAGCGTCAGTGACGTTCCCCGCTGCGTCCAGACTTCAAATCAACCTGGTTGTTAGAAATCAGCCCAGGCCAGAAGGAGGATGCTGCTCAGCACCTACCTGAGGGTCTCCAAAGTAGATCTGCATGATGAGCGCGACTGTGACTCCAGTGGCGAAGGTGAGACAGGCCGTGATGATGACCGTCAGTCCGTCTCGCTGGCAGGCACAGTCCTCTGTAAAAGGGTCTCTGGTGGTCTCCTGCAACGATGCCAGGTCATGGCTGGCCAGGTCGGAAGCTGAGGATGGGAGACGCTGGAGACGAGCAGTCTTCAGAAACAGATCTGGGTCTGGGACAAACGAGACAAAAATAAAAGAGAAGAAGCTAGAACCAGAAAGCACAGGGCACGCACAGCCCTCAGTACACCACCATACAGTCCGCTCTCTTGGCCTGGCTGACAGTTACATTTAGAAAAACTGGGGACAGAAGAAAATGCGGCACACAGAAGAGGAAAACCCAACCACGCTCTTGTCTTTAATGCGTGAACAGCCTCTTTTAAGGAGCAGAGTCGGCTCTGACCTGTCTCCTGCTCACTCAGGACGTTGTCCTCATCTTTGCGAGACTTCAGGGTGTTCTCCCCAGACAGCACATCCTCCTCTGGCAGCCTGGGGAAGCTGGTGATGCTCATGTAGTCCACCGGGGAGTAGGCGCTCCCCAGGGTCGTCTCTGGATTGGCATCCTTATCCACCACGCACCCACCGGGGTAGCCTGCCACTATTTCAGGGGCAGGGCTGTGCATGGCTCCTCTGGATACTGCAGTTAAACCTTTCCTGTGCTGTGGCGGGTGAGTGTGAGAGGGTTAGGGCAGGATGGCCATGGTACCGGTACCGGTCCCGCCTGGGTCGCGTCTGGGAAGAATACACATGAAATATGAGCGCAGCGCGTCCGTCTGGAGCGGCTACAGTCTCTTCGTCTCAGTGAGGCCACGACAGCGACGCCGATGTTGAGGATGAGGATGATGAAGATGATGATGATGCACTTTTCCGGCCACCTGCCGACGACATCGAACCACGCAACTGAGTCAAAGAGGCACCATCCGGGCTCGGATAGCAAGCGAACGGGGCGCTGCTTCAGCCTCGGTCTAACCGCGGTGACCAGAGACCATGAATGTGACGTCTGATGACAAACCACCGCGTTCTCACGGTTCAGACCCGGAACAAACCCGCGTCTGCGGGCCTGCGCAAACGCTCCAGCTAGCAAACGCGTAACTGCGATTTCTGCCAAATCGCGCAACGTTCGCTGAAGTCACAGACGCGGAGAGGCGCTGCCGTGATTCTTACCGTCCTCGGGAGCCCAGACCCTCGTAGCGGTGCTGTTCGTGTGGGTTAAAGCGAGCAGGTGAAGTGGGTGGAGCCGCCCGTCACCGCCGCCGCGAAGTTGGCTTCACGTTAGCTTCTCCACCCTTCGCTAGCTGCGGTAGCTTGGCTGGAGCAGCACCGCTGCATCCTTCAGTTCAGTCGTTCGATGTAACCTACGTCATGAAACACGAGTCTTATCACATGTTCGTAGAGACGACGTCAACATGGCGGCTGCATGTTCAGACCCTTCATCCGCCAACACCAGACCGACTTCCCGCAGGTCGGCTGGTTCCTCGGTCTCTGCTAAATCCAGCACAGGTGCCCCGTCCTGTATGACGTCAGCAGACGGCAGGAATGAGGCCGCGGTAACTGGACGGACAGGTTGTCGCGGGTGGCCTGACTACCAGCTCCAGTTACAGCACCAGTCCCTCCCTCATCGTCCCTCAGGAGCCCCGGAGACATCCTGGACTGATTTTAAGACACCGCAGAAATTGACTCTGGTAGCGGAGATTCTGAGGAGGTTCTGGTTGGACAGCCCAGTTTCTCTCCGCATCCTTCACTCGACCACCAGGACGACATCCTTGACTCACTGCGAGAATAAACTTTGTTCTTTTTCTCACACACCAGTACCAGAACCCTACCAGTACCAGAGCCCTACCGGTACCAGAGCCTGACCAGTACCAGAGCCTGACCAGTACCAGTAACTCTTGATAACAGCAGAGCTCATGATGGGTTTCCTGTGCCCATCGTACAAGTAGAAGACAAAAAGCTCCTTGTGATGTGAGCTTGTAGGTCACAATAATGTAAAATATCACACACACACACACACACACACACACACACACACACACACACACACACACACACCATAGAATAAATGACACAAGATTCAGGTGAGACCTGAGTGTTTATTGTTGTTGTTTTTTTGGCGGGTACCTGTGTTTGCTGAATGGATGTTGGAAAACCATCCGATGATGTTTGCATAGGTGTTGCCTGTCATGGACGAGCGTCCACGCTGGGATGGAAAATCAGTACATCACAAAAACCATGCAGAAAGAGTGAAGGCACAATCACCATAGATATCAGATACACCAACTTTTATATTCTATATATTCTTTTTTTCTGGGGGGGGGGGCGCACTAATTGAGATGTAATGAGTTTGTAAGCTGCCATCGTATCAGGGGACATCAACACACAAACTCCCCAGACATTCAATGCTTTTCATTTAAACATCCTGTTAGTGAACAACATTTCTAATAACTATGTGGGGAATACAAGCATATTCTAGTGTCATGTATTTTTATGATACATTTAATTTCCTTTTTTTAAAATATAAAGTACTTGTCTTCTGCCTCATGCTTTCCCCGTCCACATCCCTCACACCCTACAGGTTGGACACACCAGACGACCCTCCCTCTCCCTCCGTCCTGCCAGAGAGCTCAGTAATCACACAACATGCTGGGAACACGGCTCCTGTCCACAGGACACTGGAGGGAGCCAGCAGGAATACAAATAAAGAGAAACAGGACAGGTTCGCAGTGGCAGAGCAGATCTGAACTTTTTGCACACACACACACACACACACACACACACACACACAGATGTGATCTTACATTATAAATCTGTTTTCACACTTTAAGTACAAGCGACGAGCATTCCAGCCGCGAGGCCTCTGGGCTGTGAGCAGGCCTGATCGCTGCGTGTTCGTGTGTGTGTGCATCCCCTGCTCTGTTCAAAGGACTCAAACTGATACACAATAGGGTTCTTTAAAACAGATAAAATAACATTTTTATATCATAAATTAACAGATATTTGGAATAAAACAGGATTTTTTTTGATTATTGGAAGAAATTAAACAATTGTAGTATACGACTCAAAGGAGAATAATTGATGTTAATAATCTTGAGGAGACAAAACTTTTCCTCTTCCCAAACAAATGCGCCTGCTGTAGACTCTCCTGTAGTTTGACAGAAACGTCCATGTAGTGCTTCCTCCCACGCAGCAGTGCAGTGCTGAGTGGGGCCTCTGGAGGGCAGTGTTCGCCTATGGCACATCAACTCTGAGTCTGTTACGGTGCTCCTCAACAAGACTAAATTGGGACAAAGACGCCATTTCTGGACACTCAGAAAAGCCCTCTTGGTTTGAATGTGAGCACAGAGGTGAGGCAGAGAGATTCTCATCAGTCCTGTTGGACACAACATTGTGGACTCAGATCCTGAGAGGCTTTGACATCAAACGGAGCGTTGTAAATCTTAATATTTACAAGAGAAATAAATGACTATTATTCATGTTTTTTCTTTCTCACACACAGTTTGAATCAAAACAAAAGAGGGAAAAAAAAACAAAGAAACACAAGCACACAGCACACCGCTAAAACTCCAACTCACAAAATGTAGACAAGTGCAAACTTACATCCATGTCTCGAATAATTTACAAACATGAGTACACACTTCAGCACCATTGTTGACTATTGTTGATGAATACATATCAGTAAGCTGGATCTCAAGTGGACAGTTACAGCCAGATGTGCTCACAAGGAAGAGAGGGATGAGTCCATGTTCAAAACACTTGCACATCCACAAGCTTCTGAATGTGGAGCAGGGGGACGACGATGGAGCTTCATGGAGACATCCCCCCTTTTCTGTTGCCACTTTTTATTGATGAAAGTAAAGTGATTTAAAGAAAGATTGTACTTTGTTATGTTGTTCACAACTGAAATCACAGCACACGTCGGTGTGAACGGGGCTGCTGTGTGCTGGGCGCGTCTCTTAAGGTTCCAGACCACACCAGTTTATGAGCATCATGCCGTGTGGAAGCCAAGGAGAGCAGTTTTTAACTGCTTGCTTTTGTTTTCTGCTTGGAAGCCAAATTATGCATGTTGTCTTCTGGAACAGGCTTTCTATGGTGGAACCATGCAGGGTGAGAAAATATGAACTGACATCTAAGAAAAGACACAACATCACAAAACAAAATAAAGAGCTACCATCCATTCCGCCCTGGCCTTACTTCATCCTGCCCCTCCTGTAACCCCACAGCCAGACCTGCTGCCTTCTGCGCAGCACCTCTGCATGTTAAAGGAACACGACAACTGTCTGTGTGATATTGTCCTACCCAGAGCCAGGCAAGAAGACGGATACGTCCTCAGGAGGGTAGCTTAAAGTAGCTAAAATTGGTGAGTTTTTGCCCGTCCGCTACCATTGCTGTGCTAAGCTAACTAGCAGTCAGCAGGTCTCTGAGGGTCTCCAGTCACCAACGCTCACACAGCGGAGAGAGGTGTGTCCATCTTCCCGTCTGACTCTGGCGAACAGTTGGCATGTTACCGCAACAAAAACTATGACTTTATTTACTATCCCGAGAAAATTTTTAGGAAATGCAAAACTAAAATCCATCCCTCCATCCATCCACCCATCCCTCCATCCATCATCCATCCATCATCCATCATCCATCCATCCCTTCATCCATCATCCCTCCCTCCATCCATCCATCCATCCACCCATCCCTCCATCCATCCATCCATCCATCCATCCATCCACCCATCCCTCCATCCACCCATCCCTCCATCCATCATCCATTCATCCATCCCTCCCTCCCTCCATGTTCTCCCTCTCCTCCTGTTCAGGGTGGTGGAGGTGGAGCCTATCCCAGCAGCCTTCCCCCTGGACAGGTCACCAGTCCATGGCAGGGCCAACACATAGAGACAGACAACCATTGGCTCTCCCAGCCATGCCTACGGTCAATTTAGAGTCTGGATTAACCTGGTCCCTCTTGATGTCTTTGGACTGTGGAGGAAGCTGGAGTACCAGAGAGAACCCAGCAGGAACAGGGAGAACATGGAGACTCACCCAGAAAGACCCCGTGCTGCAGCCGGGGCTCCACCCACAACCTTCTTGCTGGGGGCCACAGGGAGGACCACTGCTCCACCGGGCCTCCTCAAAACTAAAACCATATTTCGAATCGTCTTTAATAAAGTCTGATGTTGAACTGGCAGCCTGCTCAGAGGGTTACACTACACTTTCCTACAACTCCTCATGTCAATCCCAGTCCTTTTCATACCACCTAGTTCTAATCCATCTTGTCAGCTATTTGACTCTTTAGTCTGTTTTGTCTTCCTCTCACCACCTTCGACTTGCTTTTATCCCTCACAAACTGAGAAGAGAGAAATCTCATGTTTGTTCCCTACCATTCAACACCTCCAGGTTTCTTTCCTTTTTGTTTTGTCTCCAAAAGTAATCACACGGTATATCGTTCCGTCTTTTCTGGAGAAAAATAGAACCACACTTGGATGCAAATCATTAATAGAAAGCTTTGAGTTGTTTCTGGAGATCATAAAGTTCAACACATCTCTGGCTTGCATCGTTCTCACCAGAGTCGTCTGTTCCTTCAAATGAACTGCAAATTATATCTCCAAATGTCACTAGTGATGGATTTAATGGTCCGATTTGTAGAAACATGCCTTGAGGAAAAGTGAACGACAAGAGACTATTTTACTAAGAAAGGAGAGAAAATGACTAGAGCTAAAATGTTTGTTGTTTTTAGGAGATTATGGTGTAAACTTGAAAGGTACTTTTTTTAGTTGGATGGATACTGCAATGGAAAATAAGTATAACAAAGTTTCTCTCTACTCAGAGGGCTCGGTTTGTAACAGGACGATGGGGCATAAAACTACCAGGTGAATCAGATTTGTCTCAACCACAACTAACAAGCTCAGGTGACTGACATCATGTGCAGAGGATGAAAGCAAATATGCTGCAGTTGAACACACTGATCAAGAATCTGGACGATTAATGCCCTCGGAGTAAAGATGCCCCCTGGTTGCTCTTTAATGGCAGAAGTTACGCTTGCTAGGCTGGTGAAGGAAGGTGTTTCTGGCATGGGCAGCGTGGCGAGGAACCTGCTCCCTGGTGCGGTTTTGGCGTTGGATGCAGTTGCGGCCCAGGTGGCGCCTCTCCATGCGCGCTTTGCCGCGCTGGACCCTGGCCACTTGGGTGACCTTAGCCAGAGCTCCAGCTTGGGCAACTGCTCCACGAGTGACCCTGGCGGGCATGGTGCTGCGTGTGGCGGGGGCAGCGGCTGGCTCAGCCCCTCTGTTGCAGGACCAGAGAAAAACACGGTCATGCTGATGCTGACAAAGGAGGTGTGGCTTCAGCAGAGGGCTGCTACTCACCTCACACTGCTCGCCAGGCTCACAATGCTTTGCTCACCCACCGCAGACAGGTTGCTGTTGGAGACCATGGACAGGTTGTTGGAGGAGACGTAAACAGACATGCTGGGGTGCTCGATGAGCAAGTCCTCCATCGGGCTGGCCTCTGCTGTGGCTCCTTCTGCAGTGAAACAGGGGGGAGGGGTGACAAACCAGCTCTCATCCATGCAGCCTCTCTCTGAGCCTGCCCTACTGCTACCCCCACTGCCCCCACACTCACTCCCAGAGCCAGGAGACATTGACAGGGTGGAGGAGGGTGTGGATAGTCTGGCCCGTCTCAACAGAGTCACAGGTGTGGTGGCACCCAAATTTAATGGGTTAGCGCTGGGGTCTGATGGTGCTACCGCACCTTGTGCCCGACCTTTATGTGTCCTACGGCGCTTGTGAGGCGGGTGAGGGATGGGCGCTGGGCATTCAGTCCGGGTGAGAGTGTCTTGATGATTTGATTGGTTACTGTCTGGGAAAGAATGTGCAGTAAGTGAGGGTCCCATCTCATCCTCACCCTGCATCATGCAGTCAGATTCTTCTGACCACATAAGAGCATGAGATCAGGGATGGGACAGCAAATAAAGACAAGACATTTGAGGTGGGAGGGGGATATTGCAAATTTGATGACAGTATGGAAGATATTCAGAAAACCATGCGGGTTGAGGGGGTATATTTGTAGGGATCACATACGCACGCGCACACATACCAGTGTTGGGAATTGGGGGTGTTTAAAAAAAAAATCGGTGGAGGGAAGGAGAGGGGGCAAGGAAACACAAAACATAAAAGAGTCACATCGTTAGTTGTGTTGACCCTCTAATGATCAGGTTATGTCTCTGAAATAATGTTTCTCCTATATCTTTTCCTGTCTGGTTGAACACACCGACGCTGACACACAACATCTCTGGTATGGTGGCCGTACGGGTTAGCACTGATGTGGCTGAGCGGCGCCATGTTGGTTCTTCACCCTGACCCACATTACCTCTCTACTTCAAATGTTAGTCACAGTATCACAGTCATGCAAGCAAGCAAGTGCTGTTATATCTTTCAACATTATATAACATTGTATATTCCCATTTGATGCGACTCTACAGGGCCACCTCAGGACCTCCAGTCCATCGACACTCCCACGGACGACACTCACCAGGCAAGTTGACGAGCATCCATCCCTCCTCATCGGCCTCTGTCACACAGGGTTTGGGTCCCTTCAGCTCTGCCACCACCTCCTCCACCTCCCCAAACAGCAGATTGCTCAGACGTTGAAACATGTCTCTTTGTGTCGTTAAGTGTTGAAGACTTGGGTGCTTTTTGATGTCCACAAAGAAGCTGTAGCTGCCTTAGAAATTGTTATAAGGTATCGTTTGTTGTTGTTGTTGTTGTTCTATGCAAGTATGCCTGATTTTTCTTCAGTCTCTTTCTTTGAAAAAATTCTTTATTTGAAGCCCTTTGCTGGATCTTGGTTTCGAGGGGTGGACAGGCTTCCTTAGTGCAAATGTAAGGTTTCACTTGGTTTGGAGCAAAGGCCTACAGAGTGAGAGCAAAAAGAGAGCGGTTATCAGTCAACACATCTGCTCTTAAAGCAACCAGGAAGAAAAGATAAGTTCTTCATTGAGCTAATTTCTTATTTCTCAGTACCTCAGATGAAGGTAAGAGCGTTCTCACAGTTATAGCAAGACACTGACATGTTAACACAAACGATGTGCCTCGAACGAGCATGTGACAGGGAACCAAACAGGAACCTTTTCCATTTGCGTCGTCAGTCGATCCAACAACTTCTTGCCTAATGTGCTTATTTGCAATCTGCCACAGCAAATGGACAGAAACTCTTCTCTCTTGTCTGTGCTGCAGTAGACCAGCTAACCTCTAGCTAGCTTAGTGCAGTGAATGGACAAGTTAGCGTACTCCATCCTGTCAGCTCACTCGTTCCACCTCAGTAATCCTGATCATCATCTCTCACCGAGTCCGATGTGATTACTAGCAGCTCTCGCTCTTCTCAATAAACCTTTGGTACGATGTGCATGATACCAAAGTGATAGTGTCTTGTAATTCAACATTATCCGTTATATTATGTGCAATGTTAAGTACAACCCCAGTTATAGTAAGGCAGACAAAGACCATATTGAAGACAAGTGTTTTATGCTAACCTGCCCATCCACTCCCATTCATGGTGCTAAGCTAACTTCCTCCTACAGAGGAGCAACAGAGGACAGAAAGGAGAGGAGGTCCCTCACAAAGTCACACAGAGTGAATGTGAACAATGTAAATGCAAAGAAAGAGACGTTCGTGCTGAAGAGGCGAAGGTCAAGTGATTGGCCTCAATGTGAAGGGTGATGTAACTCTGAACAGATGTTTGAAGAGCAGGCAATGCTCACAGGACAAACGCGTTCAAAGGCTGAGTTCCAAACTGCAAGGAGGACAAGATTCCGCCATTGCTGAGTTAATCTTCCTTTGGATTTCATGTTAAATGGGTTTTTACAACGGCATCTCTGTGAGAGTCCGTTATTTGTTTCAGAGTGTGTCCGACCACCGAGGCCTGATGTGGCCCTGAGGTGTCACAGGGGATCAGCTAATTACACAAGTAGAGGAAATGCTAACCTTTAGTAATGATGGAGTGTAGCGTGTGTGTGTGTGTGAGAGAGAGAGAGAGAGAGAGAGAGAGAGAAGTGACATTTTCAGTCCATATTTGGAAAATCACCGGGAGCATAAAGAGACAGGACACCAACCGACAACGAATATGAACTGTTTTCCTAAAACGACATCATCGTGAGCCCACAGGACGATGGACTCACAACTGTATACCAGAACTCTACCCAGTAGAATGAATAAAAAAGGCCAAATCTGGTGGATTGTTTTTGATTTTTTAGGCAAATTCAAGAAGATACTTGGAACGCGTCTGTGGGTGAAGCTGCATGGCTGTCCTGGGTCTGTTGGACCAACAGAAGCTTCAGTCATGAGACTGTAACACATTCATCCAGATAATCACTCTTCTTCTTTTCCTTTTTTTGGCAACAAGTACACTGGGTCACTCTGGGTGATGTGCAGCAGATGTCTACAAAATACACACACACACACACACACACTAAAAGAAAATAAAAACAGGTAGCAGTTCAGGGAGTAACTGTGTAACGGTGTCACTGCAGCTAAAAATACTGCCAGTATCTGCCACTCACAGCTTAAATCCTGGAGGAGAGGGGTTCTAAATATACGTCGAAGCGTCACAAGTACTCACTGATACATTTTTAGAAGTGCATATTTAAAATCTCTTTACCTGAGTAATTGTGTCTCATAAACATCCAACCATCAGTGACTCTTCATCCTTTACATCTAACGAGGGCCAGGAGGTGAAAATCAGACCAGATCAGTCCCCTGCCATTGCTACTGTCAATCTAAATTATATATTCAGGCATCTTGTGTTTCCATTTTGTTGCTTTTGTCCACTCAGCAGCGTAAATTCCTTAATTTGTCATTAATCTGCTTGCGTGACATCTCAATAATATTTTTGAGCATAAAACTGCACAAAATATTGAGAAGACCTTGAATTATGGACATGTCTTGACATTGGTCTTTTTTAAAAGTAGGAGGAGCGGAGAGCGGCGGGCGGGGACTCGGGGAAATGAAAACAAGACGCTTGTGACGTCACGCATTCGTCACAGACGCTGACAGAGAGGGTTCAGCCCATTTAGCGACAAGAGGGGAAAAAAGGGTCTGCATTGATAACGAAGCTATAGAATGACAGGAGGGTGACCGCGAGTCTCCGCGGGTCGGTGCCGTCGGTGTTGACGGCTGCCGTTCGGACCTGCGACCGACGTTGTAAACACAACCGGCGGCACTGCTGACGCCGGCGGCCGCGTCCTGCTCGACCGCCAGGCGCCGGACCGCGTCGGTATCCAGGCTAAAGATGAATTATCCACGTAAGCTTCCTTCAGCTGGAGGGTCACGGCAATGACGCGCCGCCGCACACCGTCACCGGTCACCACTATAACGCGTCCTGCCCCCCAAACACCAACACACGCCATCCGCGCCCAGGATCGCCCTCATCAGATTCGGATCGTTCCTGCTCTCACACCCGAATTATGACACAAATAGCACGGCGGGAACCCGCAGCGATACACGGAGAATCCATGATGGCTGACGTCTTCCGTTCGTGAGCCAAGAAGGAAAGTTGCCTCAGTGACGGAAACACACAGGGAACCAGCAGAGGAACCAGCAGAGGAACCAGCAGAGGAACCAGCAGAGGAACCAGCAGAGGAACCAGCAGAGGAACCAGCAGCTTACCTGCCTTCGCTGTATTTTCAAGTTGTAAACGAGATCACGCAGTAGAAGCTCTGAAAGCACAGCTTCAGGCCGCCTGGCAGTGAGGTAGTTCAGACACCATGATATAAAAATAAAGGCTTTCTTCTCAGAAGAAGGGCTTCGTGTGACGTCTGACACGGATGTTTCTCAACATCTGCAGCCTCTCCTCTCCTCTCGTCCTCCGCTGCAGACTCTCCGTCTGTTATTGCTGCCTCCAGCTGATCCCCGGATCAGAATGTAGAACGTACAAAACAGCTGATTGTGAGATCACAATACTCTGGGACACGCCTCTGGCTCCGCCCATATTGAACAAATCCGCCAATCAGAATATTACACAAGCTACGTGGCCTCCGGGCACCCAGTGGGGGCTGGGCGAGAGGAGCTGTCAACCTGCGGCCGCAGGAAGAGCTGATCCGGGACCGGCTGTTGTCTCAGCATGGCAGCGGGTGTCAGTCACGGCTGGGGGAGGGTAAACTGATCCAGGGTCGGTGCTTCCCCTGCTCAACACAGGCCCTCTCCACACAACCGTGAAGCGCTTTGAAAGCAAAGTGATTAAAATACCAACTTTGTTTGATTAAAAGTAGGAACGTCAAGACGAGAACAAGCTGTTGAATCCCAGCTGGAATATATCCATCTCCTCTATTTGTGTGTGGGGTTGTTGCACAATGCCAGATTATTGCATCTTATTTTTTTTTCTTTTTCAGGATATGAACACCTACCCTTGTTAGTTAGACAACTGATCATTGACTGCTGAATCTTCAAATCTTTAAACCGTCTCAGTCCACAAACAAGTTAACATGAGTTACACGCCTTTGCTTTGTAAACACTCTTGGTCAACCCCTCCATCTCCAGCCTTTTCTCAAACGTTGGGGAGAGCAAAGTCAACATTTCCCGGCCAATCAGATGGTTTTTCCCTGAATGCAGCATTTGAGTGACCAATGAGCAGCGTGGAGCAGCGACAGCAGGTCTGAGCCGTCCTCACATCCACATGTACTCAAGCGGGTTTGTAGGCAAAACTCACAGCACTCTCCTGAGTGTAGAGTGTGTGTGTGTTTATATTCACACCTGTGCGGTGCGGGCGTGGGTGGGCACACACACTGTCTAATCTCAACGTGTGAAGCAGCCACCAGGGCCTCTCCTCTCGTGGGGAAATCCTTCTAATTTTTTTTCATGCAAGGTTCTAACATTCCACGACCTCGGCTACCATCAACAGTTGAGTCATGTTTGTGTGGACCTGTTAGCTTCTAACGGGTCAGTCCACAATAACGAGGTTCGGAAAGTTGATTGCACACTTTGTGAAAGTTTTTTCCAAGTAAGCTAAAAGGCATCAACTGAGACTCGGTGTGCAGACTTCTTTGCAGGAAAGGTGCTGGTATTTGGTTTCAGGACTGTGTGGCTCTCCCGCGATGGCATGTTACACCTGGGATAGGCTAGAATGAGAGTAGTCAGGCCTGGCTGTGCGAGTGGATTTCCTCGAAGGCAAATTCAGAACAAGTGAGCCACTGCTAACACTCTTCAGAAGCCTGTCCCTCCGGTGAAGCAACCTGGAGGAGGTCCGATGCTCTCCGTGAGCTCTCTGAGGCAACGATAAGGTTTCAGCCTATAGGGTTACCAGGTGCTAGGCAGCTCGCACAGGCACACACAGACACACAGCACTGGTGACTACAGCCCGGCGTAGTTCACAAACACGTCAAGAACACTTTGTGCCATTGTGTTAACGTTTTTGTTCTCAAACTCAGAAGTGACATGTTGAACATGTTAAGCCATGTCCTTGTTTTGTGACGCAACATGGCGTGTCTTCTCAGCTACTTGTGCTAGTGATCACTCTTCTGATGGGAGCTTCTGTTTGCCCCAGAACCAGAGCTCAAAGTAGGAGACTTCCCTGTTTCCCAAGACATTGGGAGAAATAGGTGAAAGGTCACGGCCATGCCTCTCTCTCTCTCGCTCTCTCTCTCCCTATGCATTCATGTTCACCAGGACAACACGCAGCTCTTGTTCAACCGCATGCCTGTCCTGGCCCCGGCTGACACAGCTAACGCAGGCATGTGTGTGAAGGCAGAGGGCTGCCTATCAACCCAACTGCTATTTTGTTTGGGGCTACAGACTGAGGTGTGGCTGTGGACGGGGTGACTCAGAAGTCCAGCAGGATTCATGTTGATGCGACCATGTATTTGCTCATTAGGTGGCTCCGCCCCTCTGAGCAGGAACCAAACAAACGCCGGAGATGTTTTCACACCTTTGGGGAAAACGTTCACACTCACATATCATCTAAGCCAGTTTACACATGAAAAATAAACTGAGAAACTCATGTCAAAATTTGGCAGCATATATTAACAATAAATGGGAAGCTATGGGATGAATGCAACACAAGCATGTGTTCAAGTACATCCATGTTACACAATCAAGACATTTCCTCCCTGAATCTTCCCTCAACCACACAAAGTCTAACTTTCAAATACTTGTAAAACACATTTTGATGACTTGACTCTCGTTTGCCTTTAGTTGTGTTTCAAAAACTCCTCCAGGACTATTCCATGATGTTTCCAGGTATTTCATGACAATGGTAGTGGTAAAAGTAGGTGTATCCACTCACTTCCTTACCATTTGTTCTGTGCAAAAATAATGTAATGATAAGATGCATTTCTCTATGAGTTTAGTTTCCCTCTGAATGACCTCTGTGACCTTCTTGTCATGTGTCAAGATCCCACTCACCTGCAGCTTTTATTCTGGGGCCTGTTTTTTCTGAGCTGCTGGCCCCCCTGCCCCAGCATAACTGGCTGCTAGCAGAAGATAAGACCAGCAGCCCCACCAGATAGACAGAGCTGCTCCCTGCAGTCGCGCAAATGACCCACATACGAGGCAGTGGGAAGCACGTAGCCTAAATGCTAATTAAACACTTCTTCTAGCGAAATGTTAAAGATGGCATGCTCCAATTCTAATGTTTTGCAGGTTGAATACGATGTTCTCTGTTTGTATCAGAGGTGGTGGGTCGTAAGATTGCAGGCTTCTTAGAGCTGCCAAAACAAGTCCAGACTTCAGTGAAACGGGTTGGACCACAGTTTCAGGCGGAACTGTGGGAGACAGAGCGCTAGCAGGAAGCAACATGGAAGCGCGTTGGAGCTTCTCATCAGAAATCACAACGTCTGGGTGGGAACTGAGCATCACGGTAAGCCACCACATAGACGGAACATTCCGGCAACAGCAACTTTCAGAAGACAATGTGACATAGAAAACATAACATATGACAATGGAAGTAAAAGTGTCAGCCCCTGGCATGTCCACTGTGGTGTCCACTGTGGTGTCCACTGGCATGTTCACTGGGATGTCCACTGTGTTGTCCACTGGGATGTCCACTGTGGTGTCCACTGGGATGTCCACTGTGATGTCCACTGTCGTGTCCACTGGGATGTCCACTGTCGTGTCCACTGGGATGTCCACTGTAGTGTCCACTGGGATGTCTGCTCTGCATCTCATGTTGTGTACAGTCTGTGTGTCCTCAGCTGCACACTCATGTCCCAAGATAACACATCAAACACACCTCACCCTTCCTCTAGGGCTCAGCACAGACCCCCATGGCTGAGTCCGTCACAGAGCCACAACCAGGCAGCAGAGGGGAAGGAGCCCCCCCCCCACTGCAGGTTGTGTTCCAGTGTTCCATAAGCCCTCAGGCCACGAGTCTGTCCCTACAAGGCGAGAGCAAGCAGGCCTGCTACTGGTGTCCTTGGCACCAGGGAGCTGATGGACAGTCTGAGTGAAGACAGGCGGACACCCCAGCCCCCCCCCCCCCCCATGGCTGCCTCCATGGCCAGAAAGGTCTTCATTAATCTAATAAACTCTGCACTGGAGGTACCAGACCTTCATGACATCTCCATTGCATCTCCTTTTCTTCTTGTTCTCTCTCTCTCTCTCTCTCTCTCTCTCTCACACACACACACACACACACACACACACACACACACACACACAGATAGATTAGATGGATGGATAGATATTTTATTGATCCTAGAGGGAAATACAATACCAGAGGCAGCACCAATAAAACACAGCACGCATACCACAAATACTGTGGCAACACTCAAACTAAATAATAAATCAATGAATCTATAAACAAGTTCTGACGTCATGTCCACCCTCTCGCTCCATCAACTTAGATGTAATACTAAGTTCGCTCCGCCTCTGGCTAACTGGACCGCTAATACTCCAATTAAACCAAAGGGGGTTGTAAGAAGGCTAAAGGTCCGACCTCCTGTTACATAACTCGTCCACAGGCGCAGCTGAGGTACTCCGATCAGCCTTCGTCTCCCCTTACCGGTGTGAACCCCTCCCGTTCCGTCTGTACTCAGTTTATAGCCTCTTCCAGAGCTGCAGACTCCAAGCGGGGATGTAGCTCAGTGGTAGAGCGCATGCTTTGCATGTATGAGGCCCCGGGTTCAATCCCCGGCATCTCCAATGTTTTCTCTCAGTGTTTGGTGCCACAGGCAGCTACCAGTTAAAAGTTTTGCAGCCCGATCTACCGTCCAATAGCATGGCTGGACTCAGTTGCAGGGTCAATCCAATACCATCGACCAAATGAAAACGACAATGACAAAGTTTTAGCACGTGCATTTTTTGAACCATACAGAGTTTGTAAAATAAATATAATTTACTATTTTCACCATGTAGGCAGTGACACATTCCAAATTACATGATGCAATGAAACTAATAGCGGACCTCTTAACCACTGAATTTTAATTTATATTAAGTATATGTATTTGTAGTTACTAATATAAAAAGTTCATGCAAAGAAGTTTTAAACATATGCATAGTAGATCTCTGTGGGTAATGGCCTCTATGTGAAGGCAGCATTGTTGAACAAGCGCAGAAACATGTTGCTGATTTCATTTTTTATCTAAATGTACTTTCCAGAATTCAGTGTTAAGAAATTTGATTCGTATGTGGTGGGCCTGACAGCTGACTCAGCGCTTAACCCAGAATTATGCTGCTCACACACATGAACGTTGTCTTCTTTGAGCAGGTTGGTGGCGTTTGTCATCCAGCAGGATACACGATCCACCTTGAAACCAGACACACGCCTGCTCACATGTGCAGCTCAGGTGCCCCCAACTGCATTTGACCTGCATGTTACATGTCTGCACTTGATGACCTGAGGTGTCTGAACAGGGGCTGTTGCATGGGTCAAGTGAGGGAGGATCCATCACTGCTGCCTGAAGCAGGTCAGATCCAGAGTGCAGAGCACTTGTTGAACATGTTGTACTGTCACTGGTCACCCTGCTGCTCAACCTGATGGTGTTGCAGTGGAGTCAGCACACCCATCAGCTCCATGCAGGGCGCCTCCGCCTCCTAACCACAAACACTGTTGACCTTTACAGCATCAGGGCTGCAGGTGACACACACAAGGAGGTGCTACACACACATTGATGGGTGAGCCATGGAAAACGAATACAATTCTCTGCTTGAGTTCAAACTTGGTAAAATAAAACAAATTCAAATTGTAAAGGATCAGTACTTTAACTGCTGACCTTGTTGCGTTGTCATAGTGACCGATGGCACTGTTTATCAGGAGAAAAATACAATAAGTCAGCTGATAACCAATATGCAAGTAGCTGTGTTTAGCAGCGCTGGTTATGCAGTACTCACGCAGGTCAGCTGGTCTCTGCTGGTCGTTGAGCGCCCCCTGGTGGCCAGAGCCAGAATGGTCCCAGCGGACCAGTTGCTCCGTGTGACGGCTGGGCGGCGCCACCGGACAGGTTTCGTTTCGACACGCGCGCTTCCTGGCAAACCTTCAAACAGAGAGTTGTTTTATTAAGTGAAAAAGCAGAACTCAGAAATACCAGCAGAAGACTGACGTCATCGCAATGACTTATCAACCAGGTTAACCAACTAAAGTGACTCACACGAATCTGGAGGAATCCAAGCAATGACAAGCTTTGATGGCTAAAACACTGATGATCGCGAGCTACATGAACTTTGACCTTTTGGAGTCATTTTACAGTGGACTGGAAAATCTTTATCTGTAAAAAGTGAACAGATTCACAAGAATCAGCACAAAGCTGTGCGGCGCCATTTTGTTTTCCAATGATGATGTCATTTTAAAGCATCTGCATTGAATATTTTTAAGATAAACACTACACTTCAGCATGAATCTGAGAGAACATTAGATTACATGCTGCCTTGTGTGTGTGTGTGTGTGTGTGTGTGTGTGTGTGTGTGTGTGTGAAGTCCTAAAAAATGCAGGGGATGAGATTGCATGACTTGACTTGCACAATGTAAACAGCAACCAAAAGACTACACACACACACACACTTACACACACACACACACACACACACACACACACACGTGCTGTGTTGTGTTTCATCACTTTTACATTACATTGACCTTCATTCACACATGCAGTGGGGAAGCGGTGTGAGGAAATTACAGACCGTTAAAGACTCAGCTGACACGCTCGTGTCCACACGCCCGAGTTGATGATAAAATCTTCAGGAGGTTGTTAACTTGCTCAGTAATCAGGCTCGGAGACTCATTCCATCAGCGATTCACATCTTCAGGCCCAGAGAGACATGAGAGCCACGACGACAGCTGCTCGTCACACACACATCGACACATTTACTGCTTCATCACACGTCCTGGGACGCTGAACTGGGGGTCCTCAGGACCTAGATCCCTGGACACACAGTTCAAATACAGTCTTCTAAAATATACTTTTAGTTAATAAGTTTAATGTAGAAGGGAAGTTATTAAAAGAAGAAGAGAAGAAGAGCGAGGCAGGTGAGGAGCTGGTGCACCCACACGTTCACTTTTACAAGATGAAAGAGTGCGTTGAATGTCTGTGCTGCTGATGTAAACGCAGCTGATTGGCCGTTACCTGTCGTCGCCACACTGAATGGCAAAAATGAACCTGAGAAACCATTGACATGTAAAACAGTGCTTTACTTCCTCCATTGAACCCACTCGAACCGGCTCACCACAGGAGTCGGGAGTTGGACCTGGAGGTGGACTACATCTCCAGAGGGACACCAGTGGTGAGCAACATGTCTGATTCAACAGGGAGAAAACGTTCTTTCCCCGTAGAACTCAAGTCCACGCCGCTGCCGTGTTGGCTGAAGCCGAGCTGCAGTCAGTGAGCAGCAGCAGGACTGAGAAGCGTCTTGTGTCCTCACATCAAACAGGGAAGTCACATCAGTTAACAACATCGGAGGAAAATCATCAAAAACTTCAGACATATTTTTGTGTTTTATATTTGATTTTTAGCTAACAATGACCACGTGCTCGCTGCTGCAGGGAGGTTCTGTTTGTCACATGACTTCAAAATATCAAAGGCTCCATCTGGGATGCTTGATTCTCTCTTAGCAGCTAATTTGTTCATTAAAACGATAAGAAAGTCACACAGAACAAATCTGATAGAACATATATAAGAACTTAGCTTACATCTTCTTTTCTTGAATTAAAACATGTGCTGGGAAACGACTCCAGCCCAGGGGAGACGTAGCTGCTCGCCGGCACCCTCAGCTCTGGGTGGGAGGGGAACCAGTTCTCAGCTGTATGTTTCACCCTTGAGACCTGAATGAACAGAGGTTTGACCCCCATGGATCTGGAGGAAGCTGCAGCTCAGAGGAAAACATCTGTTTCCAGCAGCCTCTGAGGCTGTTTAATCAGCTGTTTCCATTTCTACCCTCATCCTTCTGTGTGTGTGTGTGTGTGTGGGGGGGGGGGGGGGGGGGCAGGAGGAGCCTCACCTAATCAGTGTACCTGGCAGGTGAAGCAGCCTGGTATCATGCAGGACTGTGGCCTTCATTTCTCACTCATCAATCGCGGTCTCCTGTTACGTTCACGTGTCTTGCCTTTTTTTTTGCTTTTTGTTTTACTGCTGTCTTGACCTTTGACCTCCAGTCTGCGTGGCGTCAGCGTCAACAAGCGTCTAACGATGTGTGAACTGTGGAGTATATGTGACAATGGCGCCCGGGGACAGGTGCCTCAGGCCCCGCAGCACTCACCGGAACCCATGAAGTCGGGCCGCGCTGGTCGCTGCAGGTCTGCCAGGTCACATGAGATACCTGCCAATCATCTGCCACTGATCCCGCGGTCACCGATGACGTCACTCACACGACTGTGTCCTGCATCTCCTCTCCGGGTTACATGAAGAGGCGCTTCAGAAGGGATGGTTGAGTCTAAAATCTCCAGTCAAATTCAGCCAATACCAGTGAGTCACCCAGTTAGAGTGATTGGGATCAATCACTCACTCAATCAATCAGTCACTCACTCAATCAATCAGTCACTCACTCAATCAATCAGTCACTCACTCAATCGCGTCATACGATCTGATTCTCCTTCCTCTTCTAGTTTTATTTCCCTGATCAATTTTTCACAATTTGCTACTGCGCATGTCCGCTGGGATCCAAGGAGCCGTAAAACGCGCGGTCAGATTCAGGACTCCCAGCGGCTTCCTCCCACCCGGCACCTGAGGTGAAGGAGGCTGGTGGCGGCCGGACGCGCGGGGTGTGTCTGTGGGCGGAGTGGGTGAGGAGGAGCCCCCCTTCCCACCCCCGTCCCCCGGCCACTATATGAGGAGGCTGCTCGCGCGTCCTCACGGTTGTTGGCAGTCGTCTCCTTCAGTCCGTACGCGTCCTGCTGTCGCTCCTCCGACCGCCCGCTGACGCCTCCGGGACCTTCGCGCTCGCGGGGACGTCGGTTCCAGTTCAGGGGTTCGGAAGCGCCGGACCTCAACATGCCGCGTTCATTCCTCGTGAAGAAGTATTTTTCTAGCAAGAAGCCGGTCTACAGGGACAGCCACCTGGAGAGCCAAGCCGGTAGGTCATACACGCTGATGTTGTTCAGGGGAGGGCTGCCTGCAAAGAGCCCCCCAGGAATGAAACCAGTTCAGTTCGATTGTCTCTGTTTCAACTCCCATTTCCTCTCCTGTGCTGCAGCTTTTGTCCCAGAGAGTTTCCCTGGGGCTGATCTCCCCACACCGAAACACAGCTCCACCCTGACCTGCCACCCCCCTGGTCCATTCAGCGGTGGCATGGACACCCTGTCAGCACCCCTGTCCCCTGTCACCCCAGTGTCCCTCCCCCTGTCACCGCTGGGCCCCCTGGACCTCAGCAGCTCTCTCAGCAGCAGTGGAGAGGAAGAGGAGGACGGTGGACGCTCCTCAGACCCCCCCAGCCCAGACATCATCCAACATATCTACCACTGCCTGCACTGCAGCAAGAGCTACACCTGCCTGTCGGCGCTGTCCCATCACCAGACGTCCCAACATCAGCGCCCCCTCCAGCAGACGCCCTGTCGGCCCAGCGAGGCGTCCGCCCGCCCAGCCTTCCACTGCAAACACTGTCCCAAGGAGTACACCAGCCTGGGGGCCCTGAAGATGCACATCCGCTCCCACACTCTGCCCTGTGTGTGCCCCACCTGTGGCAAGGCCTTCTCCAGACCGTGGCTGCTCAGAGGACACATCCGCACACACACAGGTGGGTGTTGTCATGGCGCTGATGTCTCCTGATGAGTGACTGTTCGAATGATCCATGTTTACGCACGAAAAAGGTTGTTTGCATTCAGGGGGTAAAGTAGCGCTGCTGCTCGTCGGAAGAACAATGCCGGCAGCGCGGGGTCGTCTGGAGCTCACGCTTGTCTTTCTCCACCAGGTGAACGACCCTTCGCCTGCCAGCACTGTAACCGGGCCTTTGCCGACCGCTCAAACCTTCGTGCACATCTGCAGACGCACTCTGAAGTGAAGAAGTACCAGTGTGGCTCCTGCTCACGGACCTTCAGCCGCATGTCTCTGCTGCACAAGCATGCTGCCTCTGGATGCTGCCAGGCCCCGTAGACCCACCTGGACTCACCAGCCTGACCCGGCCCGTCTGCACTGACCGGAGCCAGGAGGACATTGAGGGAGCCGTTCCTAGTTGGCTTCCTAAGCCATGACAGGATGGAGGACACCCTGGAGCTCTGTTGCTTTGTAAACTTCCTATGTGCCTTTTTAACTTTTCAGGATGTTGTAGGTCGAGCAGAAGTTTTTCAAGTTGAATCTGCAGCACATTTTGCAGCAGCCTGTCAAGTGTTTGTCAGTGTGAGAAACGAGCAGCTGGACATGCAGCTAATTCCCAGGAAACGCCATCGGTGCCGGCCGGTCCGGGACTCTCGCCATGTTGCAGCTGCTCGGGTGTGTTTGTGTGTATGTTGAGATGCCATTCCTCACAACACTATACATACATGACGTGTGTGTTGGGACAGCTGTCTGTGTGTGTTGCGCTGTTGGAGGCAGGGCGCTGAGGGACGTGTTAGCTGGGACCTCCACAACAGATGACCCCCCCACCCCACCGACGAACTCCACAGGCACAGAGTGTTACTGGACATGAAAGGACCACCAAAGCTTGACCAAAATCCCACTGAGCTTCACCGCTGTCTTAATGGCGTGTTTGTAAAAGCCTTGGGCCTGCAGTTTTATGAACCTCTTTGTGCCTTTTTAAGGTTGTACATTTTTTTCTGCAGCATGTAAATAAAATTTTCATTTAAAAAAAAGAAGCTTGTTTCAGTTTTAATGAACATTTCAACAGTTATTGTTGCTCTAAATGAGTTCATCAGGACAGACATGACAGTTTCTGAATGGGAAGCATGAGAGGAGGAGCAGGGCAGACTTGAGCGATGTTGAGTGATGAGGGGAGCACCTGCACACACCTGCCGGGCTGTCAGCATGGACACATGCAGAGGGGGGCTGCAGCTGGGGTAGGAGGAAGAAGCCGGGGCTTCATGAGCAGTTACAGATGGAAGCTGGAAACTTTAGACTCGAGATCAACAGTCTGTAACCTCCCGACTGACACAGTTCCACTCAGACTGAGCAGCCGCTCGCTGTTTGTTACCTCGGAGGAACTTTGGAGGAAGTCTGCACTTGTGAGCCCAGCTAAGGGTGAACATGGTGGGTACACATGGCAGCACTGTGTCCCGCTGCCCCCCTGACCCACACACACTGACGCCAGCATGTCTTAGTGAGGTAACAACATGTTTCGTCCCAATGGTGCTCAGTGTTGAGTGGTGTGTGTGTGTGTGTGTGTGTGTGTGTGTGTGTGTGTGTGTGTGAGAGAGAGAAAGAGAGAGAGATGGAGAGACACTTAAAAAGCAGGGGATCAGATTGCATGACTTGGCTTGCACAATGTAAACAGCAACCAAAAGACTACACACACACACACACACACACACACACACACACACACACACACGTTGTGTTCCAATCACTTTAGAGGTTATTACATTGGCTTACATTCATTGTCTGGAGACTCACCCCTCGCCCCCTCACAACTATGTGCCTCACACTAACTCTAACTTTCACTAACCCAAATTTACCTCTAACCTTCCACCAAAGTCTTCACCCTCTTCTGAGGGACTTTATGTCCCCACAACATGAGTAATGCACACTCACACTCATGCACACGCACGTGCGAGCAGCTATTGAATGAGGAACTTGACTTTGATCAGGGGTTTTCATCTTCATCTACCTTCATGGTGGCGAGGCAGAGGAGCAGGCCGCTCGGGGCTGAACTCTGTGTGAACTGCGACGCGTCCAACGGTAAAGAGAACACCACCAGGAACACACGAGCTCCAGCATGGAGCCAACACACTACATGATGCTGCTCGTACCGTCTGGAACTCAAACAAGTCAATGGCGTGCCCCTGTTTTTCTAAGCTGAAACTTTAAGGGAAACGTCTCCCAAAAATTGTACGACTGTTGAGCTCACAGAGGCGGTTTTCCCCTCCTGCATCACTTCTTTGTGACTCCAGAATGCAGAAAGAGCCAGCCACGTCTGTTCAACTCTGAGGTGTTGGTGACTAACTTCTACTGACCAAAAGTGTCCATTTTTAAACTCTCAGGGCCGTCGTCAAGTATAATCTACGACCTCTTATGAAGGGCCAGCAATCCACCAAGAGAAGGGCTATGAGAGGAAGTTTGTCTGTATGGGCTCCAACACCAACTCGTGAGGCGCCTACTTGAAAGGAAAAACACACTTTTTGCGTGAAGTATCACTTCAACACATTGGCAGTGGCAGATTTTTCTGTTGTACAGTGTGTCGGCGGTCACCCGTCACCCGGGTGCTTTGAGGCGATGAGATCACCGGACCTGTCAGCTTTCACGTTGGTGATATCATATTGGCCTCCTCAAAGTGCTCCAGCGTTGGCAGCGTCACGCATGCAGCCCCTGACTAATGTGACATTCCTGAGCCATTAGTGACAGACATCCAATACTGCCTCTAACAGGGAGGGAGGCAGGGATCGAGAGGGGGAGGGAGAGAGGCTCTGTCTGCTGTCGTGCTCGTGAGTCAAACTAATAATTTGATTTTCCCGTCACAGGAAGTCCCATTATTCTGATCCAATCATGAGGAGAGGAGTTTTGCTGTTCGTTTGAAGCGTTGGTTTGAATTTCTCGTGTGGAAAGTACGTCTGAAACTATTGTCCCACTCCAGTACATGACAACAATAAAAATGTAATTGATTTTTTCTGCAGATGCTTTTGAACAATTGTACTTTGAGTCTGGGATTTGTTCTCAGGTCTGCAGGCTGTCATCCTGGGGACAGAGCGCTCGCCCGCGTGGAGTGAGCAGGTACCACGGCATCGCTCCACCCTCCTGATTCCACGAGTTGGTTTCTCTCCCAACTGGTTTGCTTTGAGGTTGTGATAAAGTTTGGGATACAGGAGTTGGTGTTGAATGAGTTCCTACAAAAACCGAAAACAGGAGCATGTGGGTGTGGCTACAGCTGTTCGTGTGTAGATGGGTGTGTTCTTGGGTCCCTGAGATGGAGAGATGTGTCTGTCAGGGGTTCTCGTGCAGCAGGAGAGGAGCCAACACATCTCGCTGGAAGCAGAGCTGGCAGACTGACAGGAGGGTCGGATTCAAGTGTTGAGTCACTGAGTTAAAGTTTCACATCAGCTCTCACAAAGCTGCGGCACTCTTACACATTGTCACCGCCTCAAGCCTGGAGCCGCTCCTCCACTGGAGCCGAGGCCCTCAGAGGGCCACCTTTCCTGCCTTTCTCCCTCAGACCAGATCTTTTACCTCCCTGCTGGGGCTGGCAGGAAATTTGGCTTGAGATTTGAACAAGATGGTGAGAATCCCAGTGACCTTCTCAGGAAAATGTCCCAATTCTTTGCAGAACATTGGTGAGGCTCTGAATTGTCCTCCTGGAAACTCCTGTTATTCTAAGTGTGACATTTGGAGAACATTTTGTTTTGGTTGCTTTGTCACAGTGCAACATTACAAAGAGATTGAGAGAAAAGTTTCCCTCATGGTTCCCTACATGAACCATTGATTGATTTAAGAGGAAAATGGTCCTCAGCTCAGGTAGAAGCACAGGTACTCATGTAAAAAGAGTAGAAGTACTCATTTGCACAAGAAAAAGTAGAGAAGTACAAGCTCTTGAATGTACTCAAAAGCTCCTTCTCCTCCTGTCCTGGTTCTTCTTCAAGCGACATCTCCCTTTATGAACTCACTTACGAGCAACACCAGCACCACACTGGAGTGGGATCACGCCTTTCAACGCCCTTCAACTGAACCAAAACTGAAGTTACAAGCCTGCTGCTAAAATGTAAGGAGAAGCAAGGACAGCTAGCAGATTCAAAACCTAGGAAGTAAACGTAAGAAGTCACATCAAGTAAAGTTCAGAAATGAAGTATTTGTACTTTGTTGCCTCCCATCCTTGCATTCTTAAGAGGTTCTGAGAATTTCCCTGCAGGTGTAAAGGACATTGAATCCTAATGTTCCAACAGTTCTTGAAAGGGAGAGGGATATGGTGGAACAACAGGAGAACAATTGGTAGGTTCTGGGAGGAGCTTCGGAGAGACTACACTCTCGACTGCCCCGTCAGAACATTTCCAAGGGTACATGGAGGTTATTTAGAGGATCCATCCCTCCATCCATCATCCATCCATCCATCACTCCATCCATCCCTCAGCAGCCTTCCCCCTGGACAGGTCACCAGTCCATGGCAGGGCCAACGTACAGAGACAAACAACCATTGGCTCTCCCAGCCACGCCTACGGTCAATTTAGAGTCTGGATTAACCTGGTCCCTCTTGATGTCTTTGGACTGTGGAGGAAGCTGGAGTACCAGAGAGAACCCAGCAGGAACAGGGAGAACATGGAGACTCACCCAGAAAGACCCCGTGCTGCAGCCGGGGCTCCACCCACAACCCTCTTGATGGGGGGCCACAGGGAGGACCACTGCTCCACCGTGCTGGCCTCTATTCAGAAGATATTCAGGAAATATTAAGGATGCTCTGGGCCTGTTGCCAAGTCTTATCAATTATGTTCTTTTTTGATCAGGTTATTGCATCATTTCCCCAGAATGTTTGCACAACTTTTAGCAACATTACCAGAGGAAATTTCCTCCATATATTCCCCTTAAATATTCCCTCAACATCCCCCAACAGTCTGCAGGGTGAAGTACAGTTAACCCTTAAAGAACTCCACATGAAGACATCCAGGCTCTCAAGGGGAGAACGGTCTTGGAACATACCATTTGTAGCTGGGAAGGTAGCAGAGCGAGGCAAAACCAAGGAGCAGGAGAAGAGACTGGACACTGGAGGACAAGGAAGAGGAAGAGGGGGCAGAGGGGTGGGAGGGGGGTGTCTGGTGAAGAATGAGCAGTTCTGTTTTGTGGCTGTTTATCAGGAGGGAGGAGAATTTGCTGAGGAATGCCACATGTTGCAATGTTGACTTGATCAATGACGTGCTGCGAGTGCAGAGACTCGCTCTCATGGATGCTCTCTGGATACTTTCAGTCTTAACACACAACAAAGTCGACATGCACAGGTTCACGCTGACATGCAACCATGGGATGTCTGTTTAAACACAAAGAGCTCAAATCTGGGCACTCACAAACCAGTTTTACCCATGGACTAGCTTGAGGTTACACACCATTTCCTGGCCACCTCCGCACTCCTGCTGTCCCCTTCAGTAGTGTGTGTGTGTGTGTGTGTGTGTGTGTGTGTGTGTGTGTGTGTGTGTGTGTGGGGCTGGTGCTGAGTTTCCTCCTAAATACAGACCTTTTCTGTCCCACCAGGTCAGAGGGTAGTGGACAGGCCGTAAAGTGACATGATGGATGTGTGTGTTGGACTCTCAGCGATCAGGAAGGAGGCTGACATGTCCTGTGGTGATCTGTTCAAATGAGAAAGTTCCAAATGAAATAAACAAGTAGTAATGTGGAGATTCAGGTACTTGAATACCAGGAAAAGTCCTGCATCCCCAAAAGAGTGGTGGACAGGCTCCCTCCCAGTACTCACGGATCACACTAACAACCGACCGCAACCTTTCGACGCATGCGGTTGATCGACTGAAGGTTCCGACTGGTCGCCTCGTGCTACCGTGACAGCGCTCTACAGGAAGGCCTCTCATGTGTTTGGTTATAGCTTCTTGCCAAATATACAAGACCAACTTTTCTGCACATGCATGCGGTGTCACCAAGGGACTTGTAGCCTCAGTCACTTAAATAAAGTCATCAAGGTTTGAAATTTAAAACCCACAATGTTGAATTCAAAACTGCATTTAAACAATTCCAGTTTTTCTTGCTCCAAAAACAAAGAGTAGACAGGAGACTTCTCCCTCCGATGAGCCGGTGTCATCACTGTTGTCCCTGATGTTGAAGAATCAAAATATTACTGTTGTGTTGCTGAAGCAACTTGGAAAAAAAGGCTTTTCTACTTTCCAGAGTTGAGTCACGACCTCATGACCTCACCACGTTCACTGCTCCCAACAAAGTGATGAGCTTTAAGAGTCAAGAGTGTTTAATTTGTCACCAAGGGATCGAGCCCAGGGTGAAATGCATTTCACAACTCAAAGCCTGATCCAACGATCACAAGCCCTCACAATTATTACAGATTGAAAGTAATAATGCTACACTTCAGAAACTTAACAACAGCACAAATACATTTGTTGTGTCTGTACGCTAAACTTGAGCAGTCCGTTGACCCAATGGAGGCAAGTGAGAGTGAGGCGTCGCAGCAAGAGCCGCGCCAGCCAAGCCCGGGCGGGGCAGGCTGCAGTCAACAGGCGCTGCCACCCCAAGGGAGGTGGAGAGGGCAGAGGCGGGGGTCAGGAACACACGGGGGAGGGGGGGATAGTACGTGCCATGCGTCACCAAGGCAGAAGGAGTTTAATGAAGTAAACATAAAGAATCAGCAGCATCTGGAACACCTGCATGCAGATGTTTAGAAGTCTTTGGTGTAGACAGAGAGTCGGACGCAAATGTGAACAAAAGGCAAACACAGTTAAGCAAGTCGGGACATGAGAAACCAGACTGGAGGGATGTCATGAAATCAGGTGTGAGAGCAGACGTAGGGCTGAACCACACTGGAGGACAGAGACCCAGCTGGGACGCGTCTGTTACACTCGGCAGCTGAGAGCAGAGAAGCACTTCTTGCTGAACACTTTCTTCTTTGCCCCTCGTTGTTTTTCCACTAAGTGTCATTGTGTCATTCCTGCTCTCCCTCTCATTTACCACAGGTATTCAGGTATTTGCCCCCAGGCTGCTGCTGCTGCTGAGGGCTGCAAGGTGCACTTTTGTCTCACATTCAGGGCCTGCATGGGCCCAGGGGGGCGCCAGCTGAAGGACCAAGACAGTCCTTTTGTCCTGGCACATTCCAGCCAATGAGGAATATGGTACAGTATGGTGCGTAGGAGGGGTGTCGGGTAGGGGGCAGGATAGAGGGGCAGGGGAGGGTCCTGCCTTCAGATTTGAGGACTCAAAGACCTGTGTTATGTGACTGAAAGCATAGATTTACATCTCCTCTTCTGCGCTGGCTTGTTCTCGTCCCGTCCCGGCCCGTCCTATCCCATGAAGAGCTGAAGGCTGGACAAATGCACCTGCTAGGAATCCACACCTGAGGGCTGGACTTTTATCCTCCTCATCTGCAGGTTCCACAGAAGCAGAGTGCATGTCTCTCTCTCACACACACACACACACACACACACACACACACACACACACACACACACACACACACACACACACTGGTGTCCCCTTACACTCTCAGAAAGAGACACTGAGTGAGAAAGTCTTTCTGCTTTTTCGTTCTTCATATCTTGGACATTTCAATTTGAAAGCGTTGTGTGTTTGAATCGTTGTGATCCATCGTCCACCGGCTCGTTGGTTACCTCAGATGATCTTTGAACAGCTGTGACTCAGTGGAGTCAACACCTCCTGCTTCAACGTGTTACAAGCAGCAGCCAGAGACGATGAGGACGGACAAGAAACCTTCATGAACGTAACCCTACATTGAGACACACTTGTTTCCCACTGCTGGCAGGTTAGGTCTAGCTGGCTGTGTGTGTGTGTGAGTTTGTGGAGGATACAGGTTTTTGCTCAGTAGAGGGGACAGGTGTTGGGGACAGGAGGTGCCGTGTGGCCTGGGGGTGTGGTCAGGTGGTGACACACCTGTCCCAACTTGTACAAGAGAGTCTAGTTACACCCCCCCCCACACACACACACACACACACACATGCTGGTCTAGCAGAAAGGCAGGTTGCTGGGATGTGATGAAGTGAGGGGGCTGGGGGTGTCAGGTGGTCTTGAGTGTCCACAGCTGTCCCCTCTGAAACTCAAACTCTGCCCAGCAGTGCGGTGTCATCTCTGCCCACATGGTGACATCGCAGCAAGCTGTTAGGGAGCCGTTCAAGACCATTATGTCCCCGAGGAGACAGATGGGACGTATCAAACGCACCTTCTCCTCATTTTTCAGGGTTGTGAAGTTGTTCCACCACAACCACTGAGAAACGGCAGGCCAGTGGAGATGAAGTGAAGACTCTATCAAACATGTCTGAGTCACAATTAGCTTGCACATCTGCTGTTCAGGACACAAAAGTGTTTCAATTTTCAAGACAGGCACAACAAACTTCAGGAATTTCTTTTGTTTGAATTGTGAGAATGTAGGATGTTTTTGAAGGTACGATACAAATTAAGTCCATTACTATTATTTCTTAAAGTTTTTATGTGTCAGAAACACGTGCAACTGTGCTGCAGTACTTTTTTCAAATATTGAATTACTTATGCACTTTTATTATTCACTTGATTCCATTATAATATTCTTTTCATGTTCAACGGAGAAGTAAGTTCCTCCACTTATGCTCAAGTTGAAATACCCAGATGAAATAGAATTCTGGTAAAAATGAATCCTCCAATCAAAATTCTACCTCAGGAGGATCAGACAAGTAGTTAACCGAAGTATCAGGAGGACACATTCTCCAGGACGTGAGTGGATCCCAGAGCCTGGCAGTGTTCCATCCAAACAACATTTTACAGTTGAAACAGTGAAGGGGGATCAGTTACACTTCCTGATGCTTGAATGTGTTCATGCGTTCACGCTCCTGTTTACAGCTTCTACAGCTGTTAGAGGCGTCTGCTCGTCTCCCGTCCAAACACTTTCATTCCCCCAATTCTGGGAAGTGAGATTATTTACCTGGTTCGTTCACACCTTCTGCTGTCAGATGTGAAGCTGACTGTCCAAATGGGTCATGAAACACTGGAGCTGGGTTTATCTTGACTATTATTGAAGAAGAGGATGGAACAACTGCACTGTGCAAATGATGAAATAAACACCTTGTTCAAAAAATAAAAAAAAAAATTGTCTTTGGGATGTGTGTTTGTGGGTGCTGGAAGGAGAGAGAGTGGGAGAGAGAGAAGCAGGGAGAGGTCAAAGCAGCCTGAAGGCCATTGTAAATTCCTTGCTGGCTCAACCAAAGACATTCTTCTCTGCTGTTTTTCTTTCTAATCTCGATGCTCAGATTACCAGCTAGAGGGCTTGACCAGATGAGAAAGGAGCAGAGTGGCACGCACGCAGGCACGCAGGCACGCACGCAGGCAGGCACGCAGGCAGGCAGGCACGCACGCACGCACGCACGCAGGCACGCACGCAGGCACGCACGCACGCACGCAGGCAGGCACGCAGGCAGGCAGGCACGCAGGCATGCACATGTGCCCCGACACGCACAAACACATGGCAGCTTCAGAGATGCATCCGTGAGAGCGTGTGCGAAACCTATCAAGCTTCATATCAGCAGAGAGCGGAGCTGTCTGCTGATATGAAGCACAATGAAATGACAGCAACACGCTGAAGTCATTAGTGGAGAGCTTGTATTCTCCCAACAACCCCCCACCGAGAGAGCTGAGAGGATTCCCACATGACAGCCCCCATGCAGTGCCACCCAAACACTGACTCTCTCTCACTCTCACACACTTATGCGCCCGCACACACACACACACACACACACACACACGCACACACACACACGCGCACACACACACACACACACAGACACACTATTTGAAACCAGAAGCCTCATATAAAGCCGTTCCAGATGTGCTCACAGCAACCTCACTTAGAGCCCCTGTCAGATGGGATCATAGTTTATCTGGAAAACAAATAAGTAAAGAAGCTGTCTTGTTTGCAAACAAATTGAATAATCTCAAATGGGAACCTGCAGGAGTGAGAAAATGTTAATTTGATGCAAAAAGCATTTAAAATGAACACAATCTACATTTGCCAGACAATCAAAGGTCAAGCTTGGATTGATTTGTGCATTTTCAGATCTCTCAAACCGGTTCTGGTGGAATTGTGACTCTGAAAAAGTCTGAACTCTTTGATTGGTTGGATGATGGAACATTGGAAGAAGTCTTTGCCCTCAACAACAGAGCTTTGCAGAATTCCCTCAAAGCGCATGATTTACAGTTCACTTGAACATTTTTCTAAAGCTGTTTACATTAATGTATAAATGGATGTTTTTTGGATTCCAAACATATGATGACACGATTCTTCTGCCCCAAAATTTAGATTTTGGTGAAATTGTGAAGATGAAAACACCAGATTATGCAGACATTTTTCAAAAGGTTTCTGAATTTGCATGAGCAACATCAGTAGCAGCTTTACTGCAGGGACACAGACTGATTTGAAAGAACAATCAAAAAGTTTCTTAAAGTATCGCCTCTAACTACCCGTGTACACATACAGATCCCAAACAGCTGGCTGACCTCCGCAGCGGTGACCCCTCTAGTGGTGATTCCTGCAGGGGTCACCACTGCAGCAGTGACCCCTGCAGCGGTGATTCCTGCAGCGGTGATTCCTGCAGCGGTGATTCCTGCAGCGGTGATTCCTGCAGGGGTCACCACTGCAGCGGTGATTCCTGCAGCGGTGATTCCTGTAGCGGTGATTCCTGCAGGGGTCACCACTGCAGCGGTGATTCCTGCAGCGGTGATTCCTGCAGGGGTCACCACTGCAGTGGTGATTCCTGCAGCGGTGATTCCTGCAGCGGTGATTCCTGCAGGGGTCACCACTGCAGCG
>NC_141328.1:29810125-29820125 GCF_037954235.1 Aulostomus chinensis | reverse complement strand
GAGCTGCACGTGCTGACAGTTAGCAGGTGTTAGCCACTTAGCTCCAAGGGTCCAGTCTGGCATTGAGCTCTGGTTCTGTAGGACCCCAGAGGGAGGCAGACAGACTGAGGTGGTGCTGGTGGGTGGCAATATTTGGTTACTACAACAGGACTCTTTAAAACTGTTCTCCACTCGCGTGTCTAAATCAAGACAGAGGACGCGTGTCCACTTTTACTGCATCCATCAGATTGTTGCTGTCCTGGCGGTGGTGGAAGAGGGAGGACACAGCTACGCATCAGAGCTGCAGGTGTACTGCAAAGTGTCTGGGGGCCCCCTTACCTCACGCAGGGCCCTGGAGAGAGTTCAGAGGGATTCGGTCATGGGATTGGCTCAGAGGCGGTCACGTGTTTTGTTGGCGCCATGTTTGCTACCGTTAACCAATATTCAAGCAGTGATACACGTAGCAAAGCAACTATCAGAGAGCAATAATCAACTTCCACAATAAATAATGGCTGCCCAGCAACAACGGGGCGGAAACAAATGCATCGTTTTCGCCGAGACAACAAACGGAGGAGGTCATGGGAGCTGAAGGTTGGAGAAACAATACACGCCACGTCACCACCACTGGGATGAGGTGGCGTAGGGATTGTCCATTACCGCTTTGACCATCCGCAAGAGGTAAATCAGGAGAGCCAAGTTGTTTGCAGCACATTTACACAAACTCCTTCAGAAATGAAGGTGCTGAAGCTCGGAGCATGTGGTACACTCCTGGGTCGGTGGCGATACTCTGCAAAGCTTCAGCTCTCGGCTTCACGCCGAGTCCTCGTGGCAAAGCTGCTGCTCCACAGACAGCTCATGAGTGCTGCGAGGCTTCGACCTCATCAGACGTTGCTCCTTGAATCGTGCCCTCTTCCTCCTGACCAGGCTCGAAGACTTTGAGGGGCTCTGTGGACAACTGGTTTCTCCCTGTTCTGGGAGGTTCATGCCAACTTCTCTCTTTGACTTTTGTGAAGAATTTCCATTGGAAGAGTAAAGTCATTGTTAATTCAGATCACACTCTCATATCACTGATTGAGAAATGAATGAAGTTTACCAGACCTATGACAGCCCTCAGCTAGCCTTAGACTAGTGAGCTAGTTATCTAGACCAGATGCTGAGTAAATTAGGAGCTGCCGTCATGACTTGAATTTAACTTGTCTGACCTCAGTTGCCAACTGTAACTCAGATGCGACACACTGTGAAAACCATGTGTGCATGTAAACTGTAATATTATAATGATAATTCTAATAATCAGTAACAGTAAGACTAAGACAAAGTGACTTTAACTTTATCTGAGTCATTATCATTTTTAAAGTAATTTTAAAGCCCGGTGGAGCAGTGGTCCTCACTGTGGCCCCCATCAAGAAGGTTGTGGGTGGAGCAGTGGTCCTCACGGTGGCCCCCATCAAGAAGGTTGTGGGTGGAGCAGTGGTCCTCACGGTGGCCCCCATCAAGAAGGTTGTGGGTGGAGCAGTGGTCCTCCCTGTGGCCCCCAGCAAGAAGGTTGAGGGTGGAGCAGTGGTCCTCACTGTGGCCCCCATCAAGAAGGTTGTGGGTGGAGCAGTGGTCCTCCCTGTGGCCCCCAGCAAGAAGGTTGTGGGTGGAGCAGTGGTCCTCCCTGTGGCCCCCAGCAAGAAGGTTGTGGGTGGAGCCCCGGCTGCAGCACGGGGTCTTTCTGGGTGAGTCTCCATGTTCTCCCTGTTCCTGCTGGGTTCTCTCTGGTACTCCAGCTTCCTCCACAGTCCAAAGACATCAAGAGGGACCAGGTTAATCCAGACTCTAAATTGACCGTAGGCGTGGCTGGGAGAGCCAATGGTTGTCTGTCTCTATGTGTTGGCCCTGCCATGGACTGGTGACCTGTCCAGGGGGAAGGCTGCTGGGATAGGCTCCACCCCCACCACCCTCAACAGGAGGAGAGGGAGAACATGGAGGGAGGGAGGGATGATGGAGGGATGATGGAGGGATGGATGGATAGAATTTTAAACTTTTTTTCCAGTGATGGATGAACTCGGGAGACGAAGGAGAGGCTAAACAGCTTCATGATTAATTGAGCGATTGGGCTCCAACTCATTTGACAGGCTCATTTCAGACGTCCAAGCTAACGACACGCTGGGTTGTTGAAGCGAGGCCTTTTACATCATGACGGACACTGACGGTGACATTTATAGACTTATTAATGGAGAAGATTAGAGACTGATATCAACATCGCATATCTGCCCCTTATAGTTACGTTGTAGAAGCATCTGATGTTGGTAGCAAACATGGCGCCCATGATCAGAGTTGGCCAAACTGTCTGTGCACGACTCTGCAAAAACCCTTAGGATGGTGCCCTCTGGTGTTGAAGGAGGTGAATCACATGAAGACACAAATCAGAGAAAGAAGTTTTATTTTTGTACATAATCTGTTTCCATCCTCTCTGATAGAAGCACCATCCCTTCCCCCCGGTCTTTGGAAAGTTCCTTTAACATTTTTAAAAGTTATATCTTCAAACCCATAAGCAACAACCAAACATTAGTCGACTCTGATGGAACGGTTATAAATTACAAGAGAAAACTGCATTCAAGTTAAGTATAATCCAAATGCACTGATGAGGAAGAGGAGGAAATGGCAGGTCAGGCTACATACCAGGAGCAGCTGAAACAGCTGAACCCAGAGGAATCAGCGAGCCGAAAAACGCACGTGAAGGCTCATGCGTGTTCTCAAAATGTCTTAAAATGGAAAGCAAAGTATGCAAATGTGAAGTTCGAGAGTAAAAACCCTGAAATGTTTTACTTCACTTCTTAAATACAAATACATGATCGTATGTAGTTAGCAAATGGCTATAAAAAACTAAAAATATAACACTCAACACCAAAATGGAGAAAAATTGTGAAAGTAAAAATCAAATTAAAATGCTCACATTTAAGAAAAGATGAGAACGCCACGCTGAGGAGGGCGCGACTGCTGTGAAACCCTGAGCTCAGGCCCTGAGCGTCTCCAGCCACCTGTCTGGACCTTTCGGTCTCCACACTTCACTCCAGTGGAGCTCTGCTCACCAACACACCGGCCTCACAGAAAGATAACCTGTCCACTCAACACTAGCGAACATGTGACAGAGGGGGGTTGGTGGGATCGGCCCCTCTTACTTGAAAAGCTGAGTTTTGGCTCTCTTGAGTCCGTGAGCCCCGAAACCATTCATGTCTCTGCAGCCACCGTCTTCATCGTCCGTGGGGTCAGGGTTGTGGGACCAGCTGGCTTTCAGAGGGGTGAGCTCGGGGGCTATGATGTCTCCATCCTGAGTCAACAGCATTAGAAATACAGTTTGTTACTGAAGCCCTCAACTGTCATAACTGCTGCTTTCCCAGGATCTACGGGTGCGGTTCTACCAAGGTAACACTAAGAAAACACGCCCCTAAAAGAGATGCACAACAACCCAGCAGCGGAAGTGTTGACCACCACCATGACACCAACCTGATCCAGCACCTTATATATGCAGGGAACATACACAGAAAACACACACACACACACACACACAAGTAAGTAGAGTCCAGGGTGGCTCACATCTACTAAAAGCTTTCAGTTCTAAATCAGGGTATCCTGAAAAAGTCAAACATGCCAGTAACCATGGCAACCAGACACTCACGCCGATAAAAGATACTTCTCAAACATACTGAAACAAGTCCTGAACATCCCCTCATGTCGACGGCAGGGTGGTGACAGACAGCCGCTGACACACCACAGCACTTGTCAGAAGAGAAATGTTACCTGAGGTTTTGAGAAGTTCCTGTCCATGCACCACTGCACAAAGTGCTTCTTAGCTGCCTCCAGACTTCTGTGGTCAGTCTTCTTGAAGTAAACTCTGATCAACTGCTCTACAAAGCACTCAGGTAGAAGTTTGGACACCTGACAGAGACAACAGCAGTCCGGGGTTTACCGACTAAAGCTTCTGCGCGAGGACCTGCCAGCCATCTGAATGTGAGTAGCTCACCTGGTTCTTGCGTATCTGAATGGCTGTTGTGAGGTCATTCTTGCAGTAGAAACGCACGTTGTCGATGGGATTCTTCGTCTTCATCCCATAGTCCATAACGATGACCTGAAAAACAAGCCAGGACCTCGGATGTGAAGAGCAAAGACTGTTGGACCGACATCAAGGAATGAAAAACTCACGCTAACTACAAAGTCCTCTGGCATCAGAGTGATATCTTGCGCTCCAGCCTGAGGGACCGAGCGAGCCAACTCAGCCTCCCAGTCACGAATCATTATCTTTGGAGTCAGGGGGGAGACGGGGGAGGAGGCAGACACAGACAGACAGAGAGACAGACAGACAGAGATCAGCACCAACATATTTGAGCTTGGCAGGTGTTCCAACCTTCCGGGTTTTACCACACAGGTCATAAATCTTCATATCTAATAAGTGCATCTGCTCGTTTATGTTGAGGGTTGCACGATAAAACCGCCACATCGTCTGTGCCTGCAGATGACGGTCGTTTCTTAGATATGTCCATACAGGTCACATATGTTCTTAACATTCACACTTTTAAATATCAGCAAAAACTCCAACATGCATCCATGAAGGATTTTGTCTTCATTCTATTGCATTTATTTGCACTTTTAACGTGTGAATTTTGTTTTAGACCGACATGAGCAACAAGGATCAATACACAGAGTTGCAGGTCACATGATCACTGAATACACCACAGGCGAGTGAGTCAGTGGGCGCTCTACTGGCTGCAGGGGCCCTTGACTGCTGCTGGGATCCTCGGGGGCCGGCACTCTCGGCGGGACTTCCCAAGTTCAAATGTCTAAGATAATTCTTGAGATGAGACATTCGGTATTAAGGGTCCTCAGCTGAGACATGTGCTCACACACCTGGGTGACATCCAGGGCTTTGTCTGCCTGGGTTTGGCCCAGACACTTGTAGAGGCGCCGGAAAATAATGTTGCGCAGAATCTGCTTGGACTCGGCCAGCTCGGGGGCGGAAGAGTAGAGTATTTGCTCGAACACGTGATCTACAGGAGGAAGACAGAGTCAATGACAGGCACTCACTTTCTAGAGGAACGACAGTCCTGCAGCGCGCTGAGGGGAGCAGGGCGAGCGGCAGGGTAACGAGGGAGAGGGGGACAACATTTGTCAACAACACCACGTCACACACGAAAATTCAAGCCTCTAAAATGTTTTTAGACAAGCAGACAAGTCGTCTCCTCAGCAGACGTGTCTTCATCTCTCAAACTCACACATCTGGCAGACCGCATCTCAGGCGCAGGCACACCTGGCGCGTGAAGGGAGGTGACTGGTTACATTTGTGTTCCACCCAAAACCCACGTATGATCATTGAGAGATGAAGGAGACCCGTCCCAGCTGGCCGTCACACCCACAACAGACTGGACGCCTCAGAGGCTGAACTATACAGACACTTGTCTTCATGTCATGCTGAGTTTTTACTGACCAGTTTGAGGGAGGGAGGGGCTGATCGGTCAGGTGAGCTGTACAAACTCTTGGGAGGACATCCCAGATTAACCCAGTAGAGTTCAACAGCACCACAAAGCACAGGCCTCAAAATGAGCGGGACGATAAATCAACCCCTCCCTCAAATGGATTCAGTAAAACTCAACTTCATATGAAGGAGGATCTGTTGCAGGGTTGTTGCATTCGACTCAGTACCGAACGGCATCTTTTAGCCGATCAGAGTAGAACCCTTAACTGCAGGGCTGGTGGAACCTTCCTCTGTGTCTTAATGTTCTTTAATCACGGGCCAACAGAACACGGTACCATCTCCAGACCTGTCAGCTTGGTGTAGGCCTCCATGTCATCTATGGCAGAGGAGAGGGTGAACATCCGACCCCCGGAGCCTTCGATCTGGATGTGCTGGTCTGCTTTTAAAAAGGCCTCCGTGATCCTGCAGAGTCACAACCCAATCATGATCGTGTCCCAGAACACGCTCGGTTGGTGTAGGACTACAGGCCCCACAGGACCAAGTCTGTACTCACATGGTTTCTATGATGTTGCCCACTTTGTGCTGGTACGCCCTCCTGTGGAGACAGTTCCTGGTGTGGAACATGTCGTACAGATTGCCCACTTCCTGTTGACAGAATCACCTCAGGTTCAGTCATAGCTGGCCACGCCCATTTGAAAAGATGTACAAAGCATAAGTGATAGCTTCAGCAGCACCTTGTCTCTGGTGCAGATGTGCTTCTGTCCATCAACCTCGCACACTCTTGCAAACTTGAGGAAGCGGCGATAGTCAAAGTTGTTCTGGATTCCCAGGTGGTAGCAGTCCCTGAAAGAGACAGTGAGGGGCCGTGTAGTCTGGTCCTGAGCGTTGCAGGGCCGAGCTCTGGGTGGTTTTCTCGGTCCCCCCCCCGTTTTAGGGTGTTGTCATGATAAAGACACAGACTTCACGCAGTACGACTGGCTTAGACCCAGGCAGCCTGTTATCCTGCTGGTACAGCAGAGTGATAAATGGGTTCTAATAGCTCTCATGGTGGGGGGGGCATTTGTCTACAACAGGCAAAGTTTAAACACACAAATGGATGTGAATCAAACAAGCCACACCTGGCAAAGTAGTCCCACTTGTCCACGTCGATACCGTTACGTTTGTTGGCCACAATTTCGTAGAGGAACGACTTTTCCACGGGCCGGCCCTGATACGGCCACTGCAGAGAGGACAGCAGAGCGTCTGACTGGCTGCAGCTGACAGGTCACTTCACTTCAGCCTCAGGTTTACTGAGTCCTCATTCAGTGAGCAGAACAGTTCTAATCTAAAAATGAAAAAACTCTACTCCTGTATTCAGCTCACGTTCAACGATCTGATTTCTGTGGGAACCGAGGATTTCACACAGACCTTCTGGCCTTGAGGTCCATGAGTGTCCAGAGGTCCTGCAATCTGCTCCTTGATGAAGTCCAGGTCCTCGGGCAGCACCAGGCCGTGCTGCTCCATCAGCGGCCTCAGGTTGTTGTCATTCACCAGGTGGTCAAACATGGCGAGGGAGGCGGTCTCATGCTGCAAGATATTCTTGGTGTGATATTGATCCTGGCCACAGCTTGAAAGTGCAAATGACGGCTTCCTCCAGCAGGAGCAGCTCACCGAGCATCTTGTAAAACACGGCTCACGCCCACGACTGCAGTCTGGGCTTACCAGTCACAATAACGCCGTCACTATCTTAACACTGATAGTTAAAAGTCATGTGACATGGTTAACAGATCATTTAGTTTACAGTTATTACAAATGACTCATCTAACACCCGGGCCTCTGCTGAGTGCTTGGAACCGGAAGCAACTAATAGCAAATAAACTAGAAGTTCGTGATAAACGGCAACAGATCTACAGTGTTCATCATTCTTGATGTCAGGTTTTGAGCTCCCTCCCTCATCCATGTTCGCGTTCACGTACACACTTGATCTGACTCTTGCTTTGCACTGAGAAGAAAAAGAAACTCTAGCTTTGCAGCCAGCAACTCAAAGGAAACCCATCAGTGCCGTACAAGGACTCGTCCATGGAAGCCCTCTTATTTGGTCTCCCCTGGGACACTGACACACTTCTGTGTCTCTGGACTTGTTTGCTGTCCCAGCAGTGAGTTACGCTGTCGTGGATGTGCTTTATTTGACCTTGGACGCCTCCCATTCTGCAAAATCTTGGTTTTGTCTGACATTCCGCATGGTGAAGGACAACTGGAGGAGATATAATTACCTTCCAGGAGACTCCTGGACGCGCTCTGGGGATGAACATGCCGTCAAACATGTGGGAGAATGGCCCGTGTCCTGGAGGCAAGCAGTTACACAGGTTACTCGTCTTCCATTCCCCTCAGGAAACTTTCACATCAATCTTACTGGTGGCAAATGAAGGTCCCACTGACCCAAATCATGGCAGAGCCCAGCGATCTGCACACAGAGGATGTCCCTGGGAGAAATAAAAAGCTCTGGCTGCCTCCTGTCCAGCGCTTGCACAAGTTGTCCTGCCAAATACCCCACCCTGCCAGACAGAGAAGCCCCGCGTGACTCACACTTCATGTCAGATTTCCTAGAAACACTGTCTACCTGGACAGTCTTTCCTTGTTTAAATGTTATTACTTTAAACAAAATCTTTGCGATTCAATCTGAACAAAACAGGCGTGATGATGGTGGGTGAAGGGATGGCGTCCACGCACAAGCGGCCGGAGCGTGAGGACTAACCCGATGCTGTGTTCAAAGCGGTTGTGGGAAGCTCCCGGGAAAACAAAGTAAGTGCCTCCAAGCTGCTTGATGTTCCGGAGTCTCTGGAACTGAGGAGTGTCGAGGATTTTCACCAGAAGCGGGTGCAACTCCACGTGTCCGTGGATGGGGTCGTTGAGCACCTGCGGGGACAGGACAGCAGGGGTGCATTTGCCAGTGGAAAACTTTCCAAAGCAGTAATGAGGCCCAAAACAACACACGACAGGTGTGATCAGGTATTACAGGACAAAGATGGACAAAGGGAGCAGACCTGTCCACAAAAAAATCAAGGCTAAACACAACAACAACGACTCATTGGCCAACAGCAGCTAAATGTGTCGCGCAGAGGGCGACGGCACAGCTGAGCATCACGACCAGTCGCTGGTTCGTTCACCTTGTTTGCCTGTGTTTGTATCTGCTGCAGCTTCTTGATGCTGTGCAGGATCCGCAGGCGATCACCGAGACACCTGGACGCAACAGAAAGGGACAACCGAAGGTGTGAAATCACGGGGGTCACGCTTTGCTGAGGCTCCATTTTCTATGAATGTCTTTTCCCTCCTGCTGTGAGTGCTCTGAATATTGAAGAAATCCCATAAACTGATTCAAGACAAGCTCACACCACTTACCGCACCCCAATCTTCTCCAGGTCAGCATCCCTGAGGTATCTCAGCCCAACTCCCGTGATTTTTTGTTCTGGACAACAGAGCAAACGCATCAGTATTTAAACCCCCAGATTCAGAGGAGTTTCTCTCCTCGTTCCCAGTCAAATACGAGCTGATCCGATGCAGGCGGTCATCTGCTCAGGGAGGACACAGCACGGCTGGTGACGTCACAGATATTTTGGGGAAGTGTTGGACAATCTTAACAAGTGCAGTGTGTAACTGAAGCCTCTGTGCGTGAACATGAGGGTGGAGCTCAGACAGATGAAGGACGCGTCCTGCGTTCCGCACTTGACCTGAAATGTCAAAATTCTCTTTTTCAGGATCTTAAGTGAGGGGAAGATTCAATGGCATCGAGTCAGTTTGTCTGCTCGGTGTCACACAAACATTACAGTGTGTGTGTGTGTGTGTGTGTGTGTGTGTGTGTGTGTGTGTGTGTGTGTGTGTTTAGATTATTCAGTGTGTGATGTCAGATGGATCCGTGACCCTACAGCACCAGGCCGACCTCTGAACGTGTCCTCCCAGGCTCCCAGCTCCTCTCTCCGGAGGAACTGACACGTTTCCTCAACTCCCCATCGCATGTAGTCCGAGTCCGAATCCTGGAGCCGGGCCTCAGACACTCTCTTCTCCGGGGTCTGCAAGCTGCTGCCGCGGCTCACCGACGCCTCCAACGGCCGTTTTCGACTCTCCATGTCGGTGTGGTGAACACACTGCCTCGGTTGGCAGTACCGCCGCCACAGTCACGGCCGATGAGGCCGAGCTCCGTCAAATACCCGGGTTTTGTCTGTAAAACAGCGGAATCAAGCTAAAGCAACCATGTGCTTATTTCCGGCTGGGGTTTTCGAAATAAATGCCACGTTTGCCATTCTGGGCCGCGGTTCCAATCAGGGGGACAGTATTTGACCCCGATCACGTTACATTACGTATTATCCAACTCTAGTGTAATAATCCTCATCCAAGGAATTCTTATAAGAACATTAAAATTGGGTTCATGCTTTTATTTTATCAGTGAAATATATTTTCCGTTGTATCATTTCCTACTTAAGCGTGATTGACATGCGGGGGGCGGAGCAAAATGCTGCGGCGTGTTGAGTGACGCCAGGGACACGAACCGCCCCGGACCGGAGGTCTGATCTATCTATC
Organism: Aulostomus chinensis; assembly: GCF_037954235.1. Classification (NCBI taxonomy): domain Eukaryota; kingdom Metazoa; phylum Chordata; class Actinopteri; order Syngnathiformes; family Aulostomidae; genus Aulostomus; species Aulostomus chinensis. Next base: position 29,810,140 of record NC_141328.1, on the reverse strand, counting down.
ATCCATCCATCTATC
>NC_141328.1:29782625-29805125 GCF_037954235.1 Aulostomus chinensis | reverse complement strand
ATCTGTCTATCCATCTATCATCTATCTATCATCTATCTATCTATCTATCATCTATCTATCATCTATCTATCTATCATCTATCTATCATCTATCTATCTATCCATCTATCTATCCATCATCTATCTGTCTATCTATCTATCATCTATCTATCATCTATCTATCATCTATCTATCTATCTATCTATCATCTATCTATCATCTATCTATCTATCTATCTATCTATCCATCATCTATCTGTCTATCTATCTATCATCTATCTATCATCTATCTATCTATCTATCTATCATCTATCTATCATCTATCTATCTATCATCTATCTATCATCTATCTATCATCTATCTATCTATCCATCATCTATCTGTCTATCCATCTATCATCTATCTATCATCTATCTATCATCTATCTATCTATCTATCTATCTATCTATCTATCTATCTATCATCTATCTATCTATCCATCATCTATCTGTCTATCCATCTATCATCTATCTATCATCTATCTATCATCTATCTATCTATCTATCTATCTATCTATCTATCTATCTATCTATCTATCTATCATCTAACTATCTATCATCTATCTATCTATCTATCTATCTATCTATCTATCATCTATCTGTCTATCTATCCATCATCTATCTATCATCTATCTATCTATCTATCTATCTATCTATCTATCTATCTATCATCTATCTATCTATCATCTATTTACATATACTTATGTATATGTGCATATATACATATAAATATATATTTATATATATATATATAAATTTCTAAATTTATATATATATATATAAATATATGTATATTTACACAGACATATTGAGCCATTGAGCAACTCAATTTCAATCTTCTGCGACTACATTTTGCAAAACTAACAGTAAAGCTACCTTGACCCTTGACCCTTGACCCTTGACCCTCGAATGTCTAACTGTTTTGATTGTTTCCTCTCATTGGTAACACACTGTATTGACTCATCATTAATTATGCTGACTCACATTGATACAAATTTCTTTCATTGCTGCCAAACTTCCATGTTCTACACCAAATGACCACAAGATGACAGCGTGACTCAGGCTGGCGTGACAACAACAAGTGAGGGGAATCAAATCAAAGATCCGTGGTGAGGAAGTTCTCCTCCTGTCCAGGGAGTGTATCTGCCAGCATTTCTGTCCCAGCAAAGCAGAGCAAACTTTTCTAGTTGCTTCCATATCAAAACAAAATGAGAATACATTTGTTCATCAAACTTTTAAAGAATAATCTGGAAATCCAACAGTTTCTCTCTTATTTGTATTGAATCTGTCATGTGACCTGATTTGAGACAAAAGTCTGAAGAAGTGAGGTGATGATGTCACCTCCTCTCGGCCGAGGACTCACAGCCTGGTTGTCCTCCTGAGTTCTGACACTTCCGAGCTGTTTTCTGCTCAGACACACGTCTCACATCGCCACGTTGTCGTGGTGTCGTTCGCTCAGACGACCTGGGACGCCTCCACGGCTGACATCAGAGTTGTTATCTGGCCAGTGTTGGATAAGAACGTTCTTTCTTCTTTTTCCAGAGTCTGAATGGAAAAGCAACTTTATGCACTGATTCATTGGAAAGCCTGTCTGTCACTGATTTGATGATGAATCCTGAAAATGAGAAGAAACCAAGAAGAATCAAAATAAAACAGCTAGAGAAGTGTGAAGTCTCCCTCTTCTGACGGCTGCGCTTGGTGAGAAGTCTTCACTCGACTTTGTCTCAGTTATTTTTATCTCAATTATCATTACATCTATTAGACACCTTTACTTTCATTAAAACAAAGGTTTTACACACGTATGAGCTCATCAAGTTGAAGAATATTGGCCACACTGTACTTTTAAACGCAAATTTGTGTTGCTCTGCAAATACCTTGATGTTTTCCTTGAGAGGAAGTGGATTGTTGCGTTTGACATCCGCGGCTGCATGTGGCTCACGGAGGATTTCTCCATCATAGCCCTACTGTTCCACGACTGCCTGAGCCCAGTAATCAGCCTAAGGAACAGTTTATTCTGCCTGCTTTGGTTCACTCAATGGTATTTGGAGTGCATGTGAGGGAATTGAAAGAAAAGCCTCTTGGCCTGGAGGACTTAGCGGTGAACCTCTTTCCCCTGGTTTGAATTAATCATTACTACAGATATTTAGAGTACTTCAGCACATTTCAAGTCTCTGATCACTGAGTCCATGCTGTTTAGGGATATTGTTATTGAGAGTGACAGGACACACACACACACACACACACACACACACACACACACAGAGTTAACTGCATTCATCCTCTACTGACTATTAAAGCCAAGTTTAGTCCCCTGACCTCCTCAGAGAATGAGACCATTGCCGGGATCAGCTTCAGAGACCACGTGCCCACCTGCCAACAAGTGATACAAGAAAAACACAGTGATTCAGTTGGGCCCAACTCAACTGGATTATCTGGATTTAATTTATAAGTGTTTCTAAGAGAGGCTGTTTGTTTGCCCCTCAAGCTCTATTTACCCTTCAACATACCTCAAACGGACTGTGGCACTCACTTGATTTAATATCACCTCAGTTTTGGATTTGGCAGAATTCAACTTCTTCAGTAGTTTGTCCAGTTGAATTCCCAACAAACGATCCTGCAGCATAAACACGAGTACATGTATGATGCATCTTCTCACAAATTATCCAGATTAACCGCTGGAGTGTCCATTCTCTCGTCTCGCAGAGCTAAGCTCGCTACAGGCAGCTGCTCAGCGCTGTGCTGGTGCTCCCTGTGATATGGACTTTGTCTGAGCTACTGTGTCTCCACCTCTCACTGGTAACTTGTTCATTCATCTCTGCTCAGGAGGAGGAGGTCATGTTTTTGGTTGCTTTTGTCTGACTACCAGCAGGATCACGCAGACAAACCTAGAGGAAGTGTGGAGTACCAGTTATTCCTTTCACCACACTCCTCCATCGGGTTGACGAGATCCTTCTCAGAACTCAGCAACTGTGAGTTTTTGTTCAACAGCGTCACCACAGCAAAGCTGTCAAACCATCATAGAACAGGAAACTGTTGTGTTAGGACTCAACATGCTCAGATCTTTGCAAGCGTCACCCATCTGGCCTGAAGAAATCTACAAGACCAAAACCACCCAGCGGTTACAGGAAGTAAGTCGTCATGTTCGTCATCCTCCACTTATCGGGGGTCCGGGTCACAGGGGCCTCAGCCTCAGCAAGGAAGCCCAGACTGTCCTCTCCAGCCACTTCCACCAGCTCTTCCGGGGGAATCCTGAGGCGTTCTCAGGCCAGCCCAGAGACATAATCCCTCCAGCGGGTCCTGGGTCGGCCCCGAGGCCTCCTCCCGGTCGGACATGCCTGGAACACCTCCTGAGGGAGGCGTCCTCACCAGATGCCTGAACCACCTCCACTGACTCCTCCACCTGGAGGAGCAGCAGCTCTACTCTGAGTCCCTCCTGAAGGACTGAGCTTCTCACCCTGTCTCTAAGGGAGAGCCCAGCCTCCCTGAGGAGGAAACTCATTTTGGCCGCTTGTATTCAGGATCTTGTTCTTTGGTCGTTACCCAGAGCTCATGACCACAGGTGAGGGTTGGAACGGAGATTGACCTGCTGCTTCACACTCGGCTCCAGGATGATCATTAGCAAAACAAGCTAATGTTGTAGAATGGTCTCTGAATGGCAGGAGATAACGATGGCGCTGAAGGTCACCAGAAGCCACCGCTGCAGACTTGTACTGTGTTTGTGCAACGAGTGGCTTCGCGGGTGGTGTACAGTAGTGCTGGTGTTTATGACAGTCATACCGCACTCCTCTACAGCTAAACAAGACCCTCTAGGGAGCTCTGCTGGGTTTCCTCTTCAGATCTAAACACACGTGCCCAACAACCTTTCAGAGAGTGTCTTGTTTGCCATCAGGATCAGAGAGAGTCAGAACTGAGGGTTCAGGTGATTGTAAAAGGCTCAACCAACTAGGAACCGAACCAGGGACCACTGCACTATGGTGTCCTGCCAAGTCCAGAGTCCAAAATGTAATTATATTAGAGGGATACAGGGTTTAAAAATAAAGGCTGTATGGTGACTGGCTGTTTATTGTTTCAAATGTTCCCAAGACAACATGTCCTGCAGCACTGGGAGGAGGCTTCAGTGACACGACTGAGGGAACAGATAAGATAGAACGCTCCGCTGTGAGCAGTCAACGTCTCCACACATCTTTGTTCTGAATATTACAGACAGAATGGTTCACCTTCCAGATGATAAATGCCACTGTAGAAACATTTTATGAAAATGTTCGGTCATTTCAGGACACAAAAAACTAGGAGCATTATTCAGAAGCAGAAACAACTATTTTGGATGTTGAAATTTTAAAAATTGTTAAAAAATTGACATGATAGCATTCTTTGATGTGGTTTGACGCCAGCATGTACAGGCAACAACCAGGAGAGTTTTAGGTTTTAGCTCCAAAGATGATTTTCCCTCCTGCATCACTTCTTTATGACTCCAGAATGTGAGAAGAGCCAGCCACGCTTATTTAGCTCCAGGCTAACGGAGACTGACAGCTAACAGCCAAACTGTCCAAAAAGTTGACCAAAGGTCACCGTCTGGTGTCATCCACATCTTCTTCATCAGCCTGATGATCACTAACCCACAAACACTTTTATTGAAGATCAAATTGGGGCTTTTAGGGTTTGTACACAGATGCTTTTGTTCCTTTGTGAGCTCAAGTTTGTGCATTAAGATGCTTAGAGACAGAGCTGCATAAATCAATCCAACTTTAGGTCTTAATTTTGTGAATATGCCTCCATTTGTGTCATATTCAGGCCCGACCAGAGAACGGGAGTGAGGAGGTCAGTCACTCGTTATTGTTCTGAAATGAGAACATCTGTGCTTCCTGACATTTGTCTTCCCTCTTGCTGTGTGCGCTGCTTTTGCCAGACAAACAACAGGAAAGTTCACATTCACATGATTTAATTTATTTTCCACCAAAAAAAGTATGAAATGTTTCAAGAATAAGAACACAATTGTTTTCTCACAGTATGAAAATGGCACATTTAAACTCGTGCCAGTGCTGCTGCATGTGTAGACGTCAACAGCAGCTTTGGGGGTGAAAGAGCAAAGTGCTTCACCTGCTATTCACATTGTGTCTGTTGGTGCAAAGGAGCATCATGTGCACAGTCCAAAAATGTGCAGGGCAAATATAGCTGTTGGTGCAACACCACAAGACGAGTGCCATTTTGGTCGTAAGCTCACAAACCCTTGTCTCTCAGCTATGTCAGTGCAGCCGGTAGCTTAACCAGAGTCCAGTTGGAAGGCTTTCAAGGCTCATCTGACCAGAAAGTTGCTCAGTGAGATGCTGGGGCAACAGTGAGTGTGGCAGACTGAGCTTTCGTCCATTCTGCCACATTCAGGTCCAATTTTTGCCTTTAGGCAAGTACTTGATCCTCTTTGTATCACCTGGAGTTTCGTCTGTGTCGACTTCTATCCAAAACACAGTTGAAAAGTCAATACACTTGAATTCAGCATTCCGGCCCTGAAATGATGCTTTATTTTGAGTCTATATAGTTCAGAAACAACCTTTCCAGAGTCCACCAAGTCTTTTCAAGATGGCAGCTACCAATGATCAGGAACCACTGTGACTGTTCTGATGTCCTTCCTTGGGCTCATGTTAGCATGCTCCTCTCTCCTTCTCTGTCACCAGCTCCGTCAGACGCAGCTCGCAGCTGCTGTGGTTCCTCCTCAGAGCTGCACGCACTGTGCTGCATCCCCCGAGAGAAGATCCTTTGATGTGATTGGGCGCTCAGGTCCAGCAGGTCAAAGGAATCAGAGGAGAAGAGGCTGTCCTCACTCACCACACTGGAGGGACGGCTGTAGCGTCCCTCTGCGCCCACTGTGGCCTGGAGGAACCGCTGCAAGGCCTCTGGGAATATTGATGGAGCTGAAGTCTGAGGTGAGTGGCGTTCATCAGGAAGGTCTAGACTGCGGGAGAACTTGCCATTCCGTTTTAGGATACCCTTCCGTCTTCTCACCGCCTCTGTGCGCATAGTTGGACTATCTTCTGCTGCCGGGAGACTCGTGTGCTGTTTGTTGGAAGACAAACTCCCGACATCACTGTCTTTAGCTCCTACTCTAGAACCTCGTCTTTCTGTGGAGGCTCCATTACTGGACTCTCTTCCATACTGGTTCTTCAGTATCCCCTTTTTGGGCATTTTAGAGGAGGGCTGACTGAATGTGGAGGGCGGCGGAAGGCTGGTGGACAGGACTTCAGCATGGGTTCGATAAACCTGAGGACCTGCATTACATGGTTGTGAGGGGCCCTTTTCTTTAGGAGGGCTGTGAAAAACAGAGTCAAAACTCCTCTGGGGTTTAAGAATACTCTTGGGTTTCTTTCTGTCAATAGTGGAAGTAGCGGAAACCACAACAGAGGAAACAGCTGTTGAACAAACACCAGCGCAAGCTCCCAGCGAAGTCTGGGGAATTGCATTCTCCTTGCGAGATTTCTTGAGGCTAGACATTCCTCCTCGTACTCGTCCTCCTGCGCGGTCGGCCTTCAGAGGTAAGCTGAAGTAAGAGGGGCTGGGAGGTTGGCAGAAGGACTCGGAGGAGAGGCACCCTGGGTCAACCGTCACACTGCTGGCGGAGGCAACCTGATTCTGCCAGTCGATGTAGCGAGCCAGGAGGGGGGAGGGGCAGTCTTGGTGTGGGGATGACATGCAGTCACACACACTCTCCTCATATCCCCAGTTCACCCACCAGTGGTTGGCCACATCCTCTATCGTGGCCCTCTCATCCACGCGCACTGTCAACAACCAGTCGATAAGAGCACAGGCATCTAAGGGGCAGAGTCAGCAGTTATTTATAGAGGCCAAAAAACTATCTAGTAAGAGCAACACGCAAAGCCACCACGAACGACCCTCTAGAGGAAGAAAAAGGTGCACCTGAGGGGGGGTTGGGTCTGCAGTAGCGACCTTGGCTTATCTGCTCTGTGAGCGTGGCGTGACTGGTGCCATCAAATGGCATAGTGCTGTACACCAGCGCATACAGCAACACTCCCAGCGCCCAGCAGTCCACCTAGTGAGCACAAACACAGATGAAAAACAACAGGACGCACAAAAGTTCCGGTGATAAGAAGAAACTTCAAGAAACTTCTGGCTTTTCATAGCCGTTGAAGATGGAACCCTTTAGCACTGAGAGGATGATCTGCCTTTCTGTCTGACTCGGAAGTTGCTGTTTTATATCTTTTGTTGCAGTTTATTTTTCAAACTCAGACCCAACGAGTGCTTCTTGAATGTATTTTTTTATTTAATTGATAGGGACAATGCTCACTGATTAACAGACAAGTTGCTGTAAAGAAGCCCAAGTTAGCTGCTATGCTAGTTAGCTAGGATATCAAATACTGTATGGAGATGGTTGAACCTGTGGCCACGGTGACCGTCTGTAACAACGGTTACCATTCATGGTCACCACCGACACCTGTGAGTGTTTAGCCCTGGATTGAGCCTGTTCCCACTGCAGACCACAGTCAGATTTGAGCAGGTTTTGGCCACTGGAAAAGGGCTTTGGACTCAAAGAAGTATTGATTATCAGTATTTGTCAGTCTTGATAACTGTGACCAACCTCGGGCCCCTGGTACGGCAGCCCTGTCACGATCTCCGGGGCAGCATAGAGCGGACTTCCACAGAAGGTCTGCAGCAGGGTGCCTCGCTGGAAATGATTGGAAAGTCCGAAGTCTGCCAGCTGCAGAGCCAGAAAGACAGGGGACTTAGGGTTAGGGTTAGGATTTGTGTGGCCTGGAAGCACAATAGTACAACAGAGGACTACTATGATAGAAGAGTAGTATAACTCTGATTCCTTTTCAGCAGCTGCTACCTGTGTAGCAAACTCACTGTAAATCAAAACAATTCCTTTTAAGAGCCAGAAAAGAGTACGTGAACCTGTGGCTGACACAAGTGTGTGTGTGTGTGTGTGTGTGTGTGTGTGTGTGTGTGTGCTGGGAGGCATCAGGAGGCTCATGCTCACGTAACGGAACAATCACTCTCTTGGTGCTATGAGGGCAGACAGGAGGCTCCTCTCTATCTGAAGGTTTCAATGACAGGATACCATCGGCCCCAGCGGCGCCACCAGGACTCCTCGTGACAGCTGTATTTCCATGGAAGGCGAGTACAGGGACACAGGGCTCACAGTTCCACGTAGAGTGATGAAGTGATGAAGAGACTGACGATTCGCGCTGCTTATACAGCTTCGCTTCACACGAGCTACTGAGCGTGTGACAGAGTGGGCAGCTGACCTTACCACCAGACACGGCGATACGTTCCTCAACACGAACGAACCACTGACCCAAAACTCTGTGTTTCATCAAATGGGTCGTGACACTTGTCGGCTCGTCTGACTTCTGATAAAATCCCGTGTGAAGATTTTAGTTCAGATCGAAACTTTTGTAGCTTTTCATAATTCTTCTATATCTTGTAGATATTCCTGACATTATAAGTGAAGTATTATGATTTCATTGTGTTTAATTCAATATCAATTAGGACTGAGGCATCTTTGACTTTTCAACTTCCTGATCAATAAAGTTACCTGACTCATGTGACAGCCTTCATCTTTTACTCGCCATCATCAACAGGTTTCCCATGCGTCCTGGGGTTCCACAAACATACCGCCCTCACAGAAATGTCCGCCAGGGGCTTTTAATTCATGCAGTTACAGTGGGGAAGCTGTGACTGTGCAGCACCGTAATGACATCAAGTATGTGACAGACACTTAGATAAAAGTGTATATATATATATATATATATATATATATATATATATATATATTTGTAGTTTCAGTATATTCAGGCACTTCTCATAGAAAAAAGGCAAATTATTTTATTCGAATCCAGTTTTTAAAACAACGATTCAAGCACCCTGAATTCAACATCAGTTTCTAGAGGTACATTTCTGAGTTCATATATATATATAACATGTATATCTGGGTCAAAATACTCTGTGTGAGGTGTAACAGTTGTAGTAAAGTCAACACTGAAACCAGCAACACTTGTCACCCTGTGCCGACTTCTGGAATGTAAACAGTCAATACCCACCATTATGGGACTCGTGTGCTGAGATTCGATCCTGACCTGGATCCAGTGTTGAACCTCACATCACACATTCCGTTCATGGAGCAGACATTACATGCACATGCATCGCACAGAGTCTTGGTCATTTCCTGCCGCGGCTTGTTTTTAACAGCGGTGAAGCAAAGGTTTGCAATGAATGAAGGACTTCAGAGAGCAGTGTTTTCTTCTGAAGGACAAGCACATTCAAATCCCTCTGATTTTCTCAATTGCCAGTGGATTCCCTGCATTCCTCAAAGCTGCCATATATGGTGAGAAATATCCAAATAAGGCAAAAATAACCCATGGCTCTTTTTTAGGACCTGGCACTATGTTTGTGCTGGTTTAGACTGCTTGACTTCATAACACATTCGAATGATTGTGGGCCCAAAGTGTCTGATGTTTGTTCTGAAAGTGCATTCTGATGTTTCATTTCAGATCTGGCAAAATCATTTATGACCAGCTGCACAAACTGTGGAACACTGATTCCTGACATGCTTCAGGCAGCGTGTCATGTTGATGCACTCTCCATGATGTAATCATCTCTCAGAAACAACGCCTCTGGATCTGTGCTCATCCTCTGCTAAAAATGAAGGGTGTTTTTTTTAACCTTTCAGGTGATAAGAACATAAAACCTCAGAGTGCATGTGTTCCTTCATACCTTCACATTCAGGTCTTGGTCTAAAAGGATGTTCTCTAGCTTCAGGTCCCGATGTACAACTTCATTCTGCGAGAGAGGAAAGACACATGAGGGCCGCTGTTTCTCCGGCCTCCAGTTCACTGTCAAACGCTTCCACACGTGTGAAAGGTCCCACAGATGACCGCAGCCACCGGGGTCATCCGGGATGCTGGTGAGCTAAAGGTGTCTCCTCCTCTCATTCCTGTAAACCCACAGTCTTTAGAGAGTCACGACTGGCTAGACTCTGAGACATTTGCAGCTTGTTGGGAGATTTAACTGGACTGCTGGCGTTGTCCCAGAATACGTGAACAGAGAAGAGTGGCTTTGTCGATGGAGGCATGTGGCAGTCAGTCTTTCCCACACTTGATATTTTTGTGTCACATAGCAACCCACGTTAACCAGCATCCCTGGGGAACGGCAGACTTACACTCAAAGACTAGTAAAGCAAAATGGACAAATCCTTAAACCAAGACAGCAAGAAGTTTGTCTCGTTTCCACCAGAAAGTGTCTCACGGTGATGATACCCAACCGTGCTCCTGCTCAAACACTGCAGTGGAACCGACAGTGGAACATGCGCAGAACACCAGGCTGATGGAGGGTCAACACAGGCGTATATGACTGCTAGTTCTTCATTTATATGAAACGATTTAGACAGAAGCCAATAAATAAATAAACAGAGCAACTGAATTATTTCCATCTCTCCTTTGAATCCTCATCATCCTCAGAGGCACATTCAATAATTCATCCATGCTGAAACATTTGTGTCTATTTTGGGATGTTTCAGGGTGTCAGGAGCACAAATTCCACCTCCCTGCATTCTACACAGCTGCCAGAGCTGAACGATCGTCTCCGCGTTTCATCCGAGGAATGAAAAAATCCATCTCAGCTGACTGTCCTGCTCAGATCCCCCTGCACTGCACCGCCAGATGAGGAGGCTTTTCTGTTGCAGCGTTAATTCCTGTTTTCTGGCACAGGGGTTGATTTTATGTACACAACAGAAACAAAACAGAATACTTTCTTTTGCCAGAAAACGTGTTGCGTAAATGTGTCAGTGTGTGAAATTGCTGTCAAAAACATTCAGCTCCGAATCCGCTTTTAACCCACAGAGATCTGAAAACTCAAGTCAAGTTTTTCTGCAGTATTAGTATTAGGATTTGGAGGATTTAGTGGTACTTTACTTGCTCGTGCACGGTCGAATTCTGCTGCTTTCAATCCAGCACGTGCCTTCACACTTTAATGGTCAAAGTCAAATGTAAAACACTGAGTGAATTTGGACCTCATACACGTTACTAAAGTTCGTCAGCTGGGTCGTTCCTGTGGCAGCACAAAGTCTCATGGGCTGTATCATGAATGTTGTGGAACCTTTTATATTCATCTCCAACTTTGCTAAACTCAGCAATGTAGATATTGCAAAAAGTGTGTGTGTGTGTGCGTGTGTGTGTGTGTGTGTGTGTGTGTGTGTGTGTGTGTGTGTGTGTGTGTGTGTGTGTGTGTGTGTGTGTAGAAACCTTGTGGCAGTAGTGGACAGCAGATGTGATTTGCCTGAAGATGCTTCTGGCTTCTGTTTCTGGCAGCTTCCTCTTCTCCTGGATGTAATCGTACAGTTCTCCTCGGCTGGCGTACTCCATCACTATCACGATCTTATCCCGGCTCTCGAACACTGAACAACACACAACACGCACAAAGTGTGTCATAGTTCTTCTCTGACGAATGCGTTTGTGTAGGACCTGAGCTGCAAAGGACATGAGTAGTCGAGCCCAGAAACGTCCTCCATGGGGATCGAGGGTTATATTCATGGGAGAATCTCTACATTAACTGTCCTTTACTCTGCTTTTGGAGTGTCTCTCAGTCTCTGTTTAAATGTTCTGTAGATTCACGTTCCACTAAAATAAAGTCTTTATTTTACTTTAAAAATACTTAATTACACTTCCTTGTTATTTTACATGTTTAATCATGTCTTGCCTAAATCAAGAGGAAACCAGACATTGAGGAACAAGACTTTCATGAAGGAAAAGTGACCTGTAAGAGGACTCATGTTGTTACGCGTGTTTACACTGTGATCAGGAGTCCAATGATGAATCGAATTATTTGACACATTTGTGAGTCGAACAGGCCAGGTTGATGTGGGACAAAACAGGAATATTGCAATATTCAGGATGTTTTTTTGTGATATCACAATATCATTGCCACTATCACTATGATCACTATCATACTATCTATCTGTGGAGCTGTGATTTGTGTGTGTGTGTGTGTGTGTGTGTGGGGTCTTACCCTCGTAGAAGCGTATGATGTTGACGTGTCTGAGCGAGGACGTGATCTCAATCTCTCTCTGGATGTGGATTCTGTCCAGGTCGTCGGTGATGCGCTCCTTGCGGATGGACTTGATGGCCACCTGAGAGAGAGAACAGCCTCTGGTCAGCAGCTCCAACAAGATTTCATGTTCTAATCCAGCATTTCCTTCATCCTGGTGGCAGTAAGCATATTAGTTAAAGAAAACTGAGCCCGTCTTTCACACCAAGCACACAACATCAGGTCATGAAGGGACGTGCACCGGTTACCACGGTGATGCTCGGTATGACCTTTACTGTTGTTGCCAGTTTTCATAGATCTGCTGCCAGCAAACACAGAATCCTCTTTAATTCCTGTACAAACCCACCAGATAGTTCACCCTTCACCTACTGCTCTGACTTGAGTCACTCAAATGTGAATAACCACACAGAATCGCCTGAGCCAACCTGCATGGAAACAAAGACACAAACAGCTGACACAGTGGCCACCTTCATCAAAGTCTGGCTATGGGAGGTGATGGTGGGGGTGTGAGGGGCTGGAGGGGGAGAGCAGCTTCTGCGTCTGAGCACGCTCAAGCTCGACAGCTGCACTGTTCACAGTTTCCTTAATCCCAAACACTCACCGCACCTCAATCTAATCCCCCTCCCCAACCAGCAAACGCAGACACCCCCAGCAGGAGCCCCTTAATCCCGCAGGGACAGTATATCTCAACGGATCGCTCCAATCAAAGGACAAGACAAGAGTGGACAAACAGACATTTGGAGGGAAATGTGGTGGAATGTGTGTGGACAGTACCAGAGACCCGCTACGGCGAGGCCACCGCGTGACCTTCTGCCCTGACACTGATCACGTCTCCCATGGGTGAGCAGAGGAACGTCTGAGGCTGGAGAAGAAGCGATTCACACGCCCCGTCAAGTGTTACGTAACATCGGCGGGGCAGAGCTGACCTTCTGCAGCTGATGGGAAGCCACACAGCTCAAGAGAGTTTCAAGTTTATATCTTTCCTGGATTCAAATGCTAAAACTCATTTTCACCGTGTGGAGAGTATTTTTACGCCCCCCCGACTGATGCAGCCTCTCTGTCAGGTCAAAGTTAGATTAGTCCACACATATGCAGCGGCTGTCAGCCACATGGCGCAGGGCCAGGAAGCTGGTAAATGTTTCCTGACCCAAATACCTGCTGGCTACCTGCTGTTCTCCCTTCGTTCCCTGTTGGTTCTTGTTGAGTGGAGCACTGTTACAAGCATCATTCATACCACTCTGATCGCCAGGTAAAGGGATCTAAATATTGAATTGAAAAATAAAAATTAGAATGCTTAAACGCAACATATCAGACTAATATCCAGATGTTTTATGAAGGAATAAGTATTTGAAACTTATATGGTGGACCAGAGTCCACGGTGTGATGATTAATGACAAAAAAGGATGGAATTATATGGATTCTGCAATGACAAGAATTCCACTTTGGGACTCTGTTGGTGACAATACAAGGTAGAATTCAGGACAGTGGAGGGACGCTGAGGAAAAAAGTTCATTTGGAGCCCTGCTGGGACACAGAACAGGCAGCCTGGCGGAAACCAACACAGTACAGGGTCTTGAGGACGTTTTTTCAGTCGGGTGCCATCTTTTGCCAGCGAGCTGCTTCTGTCTGGAGACCAAGAGAGAAGGAGAGGAAGCTGGCAGGGAGGCTGATAACTGCTCAGCCGCCGGAGTTCAAGCTTAGCCTCCAATTATCAGCGTCTACTCTGACACAAGAAAGACAAAAACACCTCCAGTGAACATAAATCTTTTCTGGTGTGATACGATTCACGTTGCTCCATCACTTCCTTTGACCGTCTGCCCTCCAACTCAAGTCTAATATGCCACTCCGTTTGTTGCGATTTCCAACGTTGCTCGCGCTGCCTGAGGGAGGGGTTTGCGTTATCAGTCAGTGCGCAGTACAACTTCCTGTGTGGTCACAGGCTACGCTCTCTGTCCAGCAGTAACAGCCACTTCTGGTACCACAGCAACTCTACTCTTGCCACCTGCTGTTCTTGCTTTTAAGGCCTGAGTTCAACCTGTGTGTGTGATGTCATTCTAACGGCCCACATGTGTCATGTCTCAGCGTGACCTCTACTTCTACATATTGAGGTCTCATTGTTCATCTCAGTCATGAGCCGCGTATCAGATTTCTGGCTGAAACTGAAACTGAATGCAGGAAACTTCAGCAGAGATGTGTGTTTGTCAAGCAGAAGTAATGAGATATTCTTTTATGTCACTCAAGAAAGAAAATAGCTGTCACACATGTTGCCATGGAGACGATCAGTACAGGACAGAGTACATTTTCCCTCCTTCACATCTATTAGAGTAGCTCCAGTGGTGTGGAGTCTCCATGTTCTCCCTGTTCCTGCTGGGTTCTCTCTGGTACTCCAGCTTCCTCCACAGTCCAAAGACATCAAGAGGGACCAGGTTAATCCAGACTCTAAATTGACCGTAGGCGTGGCTGGGAGAGCCAATGGTTGTCTGTCTCTATGTGTTGGCCCTGCCATGGACTGGTGACCTGTCCAGGGGGAAGGCTGCTGGGATAGGCTCCACCCCCACCACCCTCAACAGGAGGAGAGGGGGAAGATGGAGGGATGGAGGGATGAATGGAAAGAGTGTATTTTCAAGTCTTTTGCCTTTGAAGTACTCACTCGTAGTTGCTTTGAGCACATGAATACATTCATGTACATGTAGTACATGAATGTATTCACAACCTTACAAAACGTTCGTTCCTTCGTAACTGAATCCTGGGCTCCGCACTAAACACCCAACCTCCAGGCATCTCCAGCAGCTCATGTACATCTGCCACGTTTATCTCCTGCATCAAAGCATCTGACTCAAACTGATTCTCTAATCTCGACCACAGTGCCTTTGTCCTCCCCCCTCCTCCCCCTCCCTGCCTCTAACAGCGTCTCCTCCCCACACTCCAACAGCTCCTGGTCTGGGTTCCAAAAATAATGTCTGTTGTGTTGCAAAGAATTCCTGGTATGTGCTTGGCTACCGGCACAAAGAATTTAGCATTTACCCTCATCCTACCAGCCTGCACACGCACACACACACACACACACACACACACACACACACACACACACACACACACACACACACTTCCTTGATATTCTTCCATCATTCTCTTTCTCTGGCTGGTCCCTCACACACATGCAGGCCTCGGTGTCCCGGTTCCGGGGACAGCAGCCTGGTAAACTGTGCCAGTTTTACTTCAACAGGCTCATGTGAGGATTATCTGGATCCCAGTGTGTTTACCAAAAACACGGAGACATCTGGGGCTGACGGATCTCTGCTCAGATCACACAGATTACAGCCTGACAAGGGACATAAACCCACCGAGTCATCTGGCACCAGCTTCTGGTTTAACATGGATATGAAAGTACCCCCTCAGACAGGACCATCATTGTGTGTGTGTGTGTGTGTGTGTGTGTGTGTGTGTGTGTGTGTGTGTGTGTGTGTGTGCAGTAGGTCACACTCCTTTTGGTGGAGACCTATTGTAGTAACTCTATCCCCTTGTTCAAGTGCTGAGTGAGTCAGTCCAGAGGAATCTCAGCCTGGCAGCACAGGAAGCAAGGACTGGGTTCACATCAACCCATGAGCTCTCACACACACACACACACACACACACACACACACACACAGGTAAAGCAGGAGCTGTCCAGTCACGAATGTAAAATGTTTCGTTCCGCCGTCATTGCCGTGAACCGTGTCTCTGTTACCGAGGCACCGGGTCAACGGTCCCGCCACTCACCGTCCTCAGGCTCGCTCTCTCCACCGCCCTCCTCACTTTGCCGTAGGCGCCTTGGCCCAGCGTCTCCATCAGCTCGTAGCGGTGTCTCAGGTTGTGCTTGTGCTGATGCTTCTTCACCTCCATATGACCACCCTGCCGCCTGTCCGCGCGGCTCGGACGGTTCCTGCCGAGCCGTGACTCCTCGGACGCCGCGTCCTGCAGGTAGCCGAGCTCGGAGCAGCGGCTGCTGGTCCCGGCGCACCCGCTGTCCGCCTCGCGTCTGCCCATCCTGTCTGCGCACCTGCCGGGGGCGGCCTCCGGACCCGCACGAGTCCTCGACGTGTGTGTGTGTGTGTGTGTGTGTGTGTGTTAGTTAGTTTATTTGTTTGCGACGCCACCGGAGTGACGTGAAGGAACTCCGATGTCCGTCCGGCACGCGCGAGCGCCTCAGACCCACCAGCAGCAGGAGAGCTGGGAGCCGCGTGGTCCGGCGTGTGGGCGGAGCTTATACCCAGGCCAGCTGTCATAGCAACAGGCAGCCGCGGGACACTCCCCAGACCGTTCTGGGCTCATTCTTGACCCGGTCCACAGCTGAGGAGCGGGGCCGGAGGCACGCGCGCTATGTCGCTCGTTCTCCTCGTACGACGATGTGGAAATGTGACATTTCTGGTTTCCAGGAGGAGGTGGAGAGCAGACAACAGCTTCACCATGTCCTGGACTGTGTGTGTGTGTATTTGTGTTTGTGTGTGTGTGTGTGTGTGTGTGTGTGTGTGTGTGTGTGTGATAGAGAGAGCAGCAAATTCACTTTATTAAATTGAAATATTACGGAGGAAAATATATTTGTAATATTTGGAATTCAACATGGTAACGTTCGTATAAACTATAGTTTAAACTACACTGTAGAGTATAAACTCTTCCCACTCCACAGCGGCCTCAGGTGGACCTGCTGGCACATGAACGCAGGTTTTAACTTTGCTGGCAGTCAAAAACAAAACTGTCTGGTGAAAACTTGAGAAGCCAGAGGAAGTGCGCCATCACAAGAATGCTTCTGACAGTGACCCCAGAACGGTGGCCTGGTTCGGTCTCTCGTCACCAAACTGTTCCAGTTACCTACACGTCACCAGAGTTTCACCATGCAGCTGAGAGTTGGTATCAGTGTCTGATAGCAGTGAGGAGCTATCAGGGCGTGACGAGGTCCCGAGGGTTCAGGTTGGCCACCAGACAGACATCGTACGTGTTGTGCATCGCCGCCCGTCTCTCCACCACCGTCCACACGTTGTCTGCAGGGTCCAATTCCAGAATCTCCTTGGTGATGATCTCATAACGGCCTGCAGCCATGGCAGAAAGGGGACACGTTATGGCTCCAAAGTCAAATGTGCACTGATCCAGCACCATCAGTTCAGTGCTGGCCGAGCGCTGCTACTCGCTACTGACCAGCTCCCTTGTAGTAGCCACAGAGGTACAGTTTCCCCTCCACTGCTGCGAGGTTGGAACTGTTGGTTCGGAGGGACAGCAGGGATGTGGGAAGCACCGGCCCAGCCCTCCAGGTGTCTGTGTCTGGGTTGTAGATCTCCACAGAGCTCAGACAGCGACGTGATTGTCCACGGTCCTCCCCATCACACCCGATACCACCTGACCAACACAACACATGTCAGCTTCCTCTGCTCTTTCCCATGTATCAGATCTTAGGTCCATCAGCACTCTGACCGAGCACGTAGATTTCTCCGTTGAGAACCGCCGTACCGCAGCGGTACCTGGAGTACTTCATCCTGGCACACTCGCTCCATCTGTCCTTACCAGGGTCAAACTGAAACACGCGGTTATTCAGCTTGTCCGGCTCCTCATCCGGCTGGTGCTGGCAGAAATCAGGAGAGGAAGAAGAATGAAGAGGAAAGAATAGAAAGTTGCCAAACAAGTGGACACAATAATCCTCTGTTCTGAAGTCAGTTCAGCTTCAAAATGCTGCATGGTACCTGTGGTGTCCAGCCCCCCAGCACATAGAGGCGCTCCTCCAGGGTGACGCTGCAGTGGCAGGCTAACGGGACGGGCAAAGGGGCGAAGCTGAGCCAACTGCCCCCCCTCTTCAGAGACCACCTCTCCACGCTGTTAGTGATGATGTAATGATTGTGCACTTTCATCTGCCCGCCGATCACATAGAGGCCGTCGCCGAGCAGGCCTAAGGCGTGCATGTCCCTGTGTGGCGCTGAGCACAGCTGCACCCAGCAGTTCTCCTCCGCCTTGTCATACCTGGAACAGACGAGGCAGGTCGGGTCTGGGGCTCGAACCTGCACGGAGCGTTCAGATGCATTTCTCACACCAACCTGTAGATGTTCACTGTCTTCACCCTGTGGTGATCTTCTGCCTCAACAGCCACCAATATGTTGTTGTCACATGTCACAGCCCCAGCTGTGATCTGGCCTGTGCCCTCAGAGCCCCTCAGGGGGGAGGGGATAAAATAAGTCCTTCTACCATTGGGGGCATAGCAGAAACTGAGGTCAGCAAGTCCTCCACGCCGGGCAGGCACTCCCTCCCTACTCACCCCCCCGAGGCAGAGTAGCAGGTGGGTGGTCTCCATACCATAACGCAGGGCTGGCCGGGGCGGAGCTGCCGTCTCACAGAGACCTGAGGTCTGGAGGGCGGCATCAATCATCCCAAAGCACTCAGCATCTTGCAGCAGCACCTTAAGGTTCATTTAAAGACATGCAAATCAGTCAGTGGACTAAGTTCTTGGTAAACTTTGACTAGAAGTCTTTATTCCCTCCCCTTCCCTTCTCACTGGGTGTCTGCGCCTGGCTTTACGAAGAAACCCAGGATCCACTAGTTCCAGTCGGACCCGCCTGAGTAATTCCCCAGCCTGAGCCTCGCACTGCGCGGCCCCTCGACGCCTCTCCACCCAACGCAACACCAGTTCAAGCACAACTTCCTCCTGGGAAACGTTGAGGTCATCTGAAGCCAGCAGATTAGCGAGACTTTGGGCATCCAACTCCAGCACTTCTTCCTCCTCACACACCTGGAAACAACAAGATCGAGGGGCCGTGTAGTGAGCAGTTGTGGAAAATAAAGGAGAACAAATATTTTATCTCTCATAATTTTGAGGATTTGTACTTTAGTTTCTTGAGATTAGCTACATGTGACATGTGTTCCCTTCGCGCCTCTAACTGGTTTGTTACAGTGTTGGTCATCAAATCACTCTTCAACAAGTTTCTGGATTGAGTTGGAAGGCCAAAATATCAACAAATGTTTAAAAATATCAAAAATAATTGGGGGCAGCACAGTGGAGCAGTGGTCCTCCCTGTGGCCCCCAGCAAGAAGGTTGTGGGTGGAGCAGTGGTCCTCCCTGTGGCCCCCAGCAAGAAGGTTGTGGGTGGAGCAGTGGTCCTCCCTGTGGCCCCCAGCAAGAAGGTTGTGGGTGGAGCAGTGGTCCTCAGTGTGGCCCCCAGCAAGAAGGTTGTGGGTGGAGCCCCGGCTGCAGCACGGGGTCTTTCTGGGTGAGTCTCCATGTTCTCCCTGTTCCTGCTGGGTTCTCTCTGGTACTCCAGCTTCCTCCACAGTCCAAAGACATCAAGAGGGACCAAGTTAATCCAGACTCTAAATTGACCGTAGGCGTGGCTGGGAGAGCCAATGGTTGTCTGTCTCTATGTGTTGGCCCTGCCATGGACTGGTGACCTGTCCAGGGGGAAGGCTGCTGGGATAGGCTCCACCCCCACCACCCTCAACAGGAGGAGAGGGAGGACATGGAGGGATGGATGATGGAGGGATGGATGGAAAATAATTAAAAATACTCTGTCACATTTTCATATTCTTGTGTGACATCACCTCCATAAGTGTTAAGTGATGTTAGTAGTACTTTTATTTTTGGACCTAAATTTGAAAATTTGGGTTTTTGTTTGGTTAAATCATGCAGTGAAACTGCATACGTGAACCGATGGTCCTGTCAAAGGGAACTCAAGTCTTTCTGTTGCTTGTGTCAGAGGAGCGTGACCAAATGTTTCACCATTCAATGACCATCATCTCTTCTGGGCCTGTAGGGTCAAGTTCTCCTTTAAATCTTAAATCTTGCTGCCAGGAATATTTGTCTCAAGCAAAACTGAATTTTCTACCTGTGCAAAGTGTTGGCAGAGGTATCGCAGGGCACAGTCAGCCAGATGGGAGGCCCCCAGGTCTCTGGCCCAGTGGTACAGGCCGACACAGTTGGACGGGTCCATACGGGCCTCCATGTGGCTCTGACACAACCTGAAACAGAGAAACTATTGGTGCTTTTCAAGCATAAGGATGCCATAATATTAACACCCTGAAGAACCTGTAGATGAACCTGGAGGTCCTGGTGATGCTAATTTACTGGAATAAAGGACTACATCCCTCCTGCTGCGGCTGTTGCCCACCTGAAGGCTCCGTCTACGTGGAGCAAGAAGGCCGCAGCAGCCACTCCCTGGATGTTGTCGTTGGAAAGAGGGAGTTCAGCTCGGTACATGTAGTCCAGGAGTAGCTTCAGGCTCTGAGCAGGAGTGTCCCTGAGAGGCACCTCTCCTCCCCGGGTTTCTCTCAGACCGCATGTGAACATGGCCTGGATGGTGGCATGTCCCACAGTACATGAACATGATGTTTGCTTCCTAGTAACCGTTCAGTAAACACTTTTCCTGGATGATGATTTTCTGCACCAACAAAATAAAATGTCCACACAGCCGACGTGAGTGTGCTCACATCACCTGAAAGTAAGGGCTGAATGCCGACAGCACCACCTTGTGGCAAGAAAAGGGAATCCCCTCAGCCACGAGCACCACATCAGTAAACTCCCCGGCTGCTCTCCACCTCTCCAGCTGCCTGAGCAGATGTGATCCATGATCTGCCTGAGCTGATTCTGGCATCGGATCCTCCATGGACTCTGGATTCCTGCACCACGTTTGCCATCATAGAGCAGAGGTCCACACGCTCTTTACTCAAGCAGAAGAGCAGATATTTGCACAAAAAGACAGACGAAGTTCTGATGGAACTTCTGGTCTCGGATAAAAGTGAAGAAGTTCAGACATGGACATTGTGACATGATATATTTTTGAAAAATCAACTAAAGTTAAAAGTACTGAAAATACTGCACTTTAACTTTAATGTCTGCAAATCAGTTTTCAGTGTGTGCATCAGAGCTTGAAATATTATGACCAGAATTAGAAGCCAAACAGGGTCTAATAATCCATGCAATAATGTAGTATTGGTACTTCTCTACTTCCTACCCCTGGCATGGGGGGACAGACTTAGGGGCAGAGCTGTACTAAGTCGTCAGGGAGGAGTTTGCTTCAGACACACACACTCTTGCTGTTCTCATCCAGAGTGGCACACAGTACCAGAGAATCATTGCCACGGGAACAGGAGCTCAGTTGATGCAGTGTTGCTGGGAGGGTTTGCTGAGCTCAAGTCATAGCAGAGAAAACTGAACTACAGGTGGAGTGAAAATCTACATCAGTGCGAATTGAGGAAGTTTTGAGGGAGTCACCGGGAGGGTGAGAGTCGCTCATTCACCTTTTCACAGATTGTACGTCAACGCTGACCACGGTGCTCGTTAACCACCAAGGAAGAACTCTTGTTAGATGAGCCACAGCACCACCTGGTGGCAACGGGAAATACAATTTTTCTACACTTACATAGCCTTCTGCCTCTGGGTCGCTAGAACAGCTCAAATGTGGTCAGAACCCCCTTCAGAATGCAGTGGAGGGTTCCTGCGAAGACGGAGAGTTGTCGGAGGTGGCCAATTTCCCCGCAGAAAAACAAACTATGTTGTTGTAACTTATTGAATGATGAACGATCAAGGAACACCAACAGGACCAGACCAAGAATCCGTTCAAATATCAGAAAAGCATCTCTAATATCTTGTATGTGCAGTTACATTTTGTCACACACCATGAAACATTAACACGAGCACCAACAGCAAAGACGAGCAGCTCAGCTGTGGTTTTGCTGCTTCCGAGCGGCAGGCAACCGAAGGACTTTGCTCCAATTCTGCAGGCAGTTCTTATCCATGTTAACCCCCGACCCCTCACTCCCACCCCAGCAAATGGCCCACCAAACCGTACACACAGATGTGACAGTGGGAGAGCTAAACATACACAGAACACTTTGCCCCAGGCACACATGCACTTTACGAGCTGTAGCGTGTTAGCATGACACACACAGACTACACCTGCAGTGCCAGTCCGAAGCCGACCCAGGGCCAGGATTCACACCCTTCTGAACCAAAATGGCGTCTGTTTGTTGTATTCCTGGTTGCTGGCAGGCCTGACTGGTTCACTGTGGTATTTGCTGTCTGAGAGCAGGACCACATGCTCTCTGGTGAGAAGGTTTAAAATAGAGCAGCAAGGCACGAATGCTGTCGGTCTGTTCAGGTTTCTGGAGGTGTCCGTTTACAGTCTCTCAGCGGTTCACCTGCTTTGTCTCTTCTTGTTCACTGAAACTTGAACTGCCAATCAGATGGGCTTGCAAAGGCCTCAAGGATTCAAGGAGAGCACACTTGTACAGAGCAAGGACTTACAATTCAGTTTTGCTAAAAAAAAACAGAAAAAAAAATTTAAAAAATAAGAACAAACTTGTGCAGAAGAATATTTGTGCGAGACTCATTGTCTGGAAACCACAAATCTGTCGGTATGAAATGTGTTCAGTCTTAGAGGCGTGGGGGCTGGACTGACCAGCAGATGGACACTGCTGCTAAGT
>NC_141328.1:29725125-29777625 GCF_037954235.1 Aulostomus chinensis | reverse complement strand
TTCTGTTCTCGATTGGCTGGTGTGTGTAGTTTCTATGTTGAAGATTTGTCATGATGCTAACTGATGTCTGTGAGTGGATTTATCCTGGTGCCCTGCCACGTCCATTCATGGAGGTTTAGAAGGTATTAGTGTTCCTTCTCTTCTGTCTAGTTATCCTTTCAGGTTCGCTTGCTTGGTCCTCAGAATGTTCCACAGTTTCATTTACGTGTGTGTGTGTGTGTGTGTGTGTGTGTGTGTGTGTGTGTGTGTGTGTGTGTGTGTGTGAGACAGTGGCCAGGGTTAATGTGTCCAAGAATGCTTCCTGCTACTCCTACCTTTGTTAGTCATTTCAAAAGTGACTCTCCTGCTGTGAGTCACTTGTCCCTCTGCGTAAATCACTCGGTGTTGCTCCTGGTGATGTTTTGTTAGATGTTACTGGAATTATAAATCCCAGAAATAATTCCTGAATAAAATCACAATAAATTCCAAAAAACAAACTAAAGATACTATAATTAAAAGGTACAGGAAGGTATCAGAGGAGAAGAGCATTGAATTGAATCAACCTTGTACTACCACAAAATAAAATACAACAAACTACAAAATGCAACTGTTTCCTGTCACGTGTAAGACTTTTCTCTAAAAACATAATCATAAAATCATGTCAAAATGTAAAACTATCATTTCACAAGTGTGGCCCGGTGGAGCAGTGGTCCTCCCTGTGGCCCCCAGCAAGAAGGTTGTGGGTGGAGCAGTGGTCCTCCCTGTGGCCCCCCAGCAAGAAGGTCGTGGGTGGAGCCCCGGCTGCAGCACGGGGTCTTTCTGGGTGAGTCTCCATGTTCTCCCTGTTCCTGCTGGGTTCTCTCTGGTACTCCAGCTTCCTCCACAGTCCAAAGACATCAAGAGGGACCAGGTTAATCCAGACTCTAAATTGACCGTAGGCGTGGCTGGGAGAGCCAATGGTTGTCTGTCTCTATGTGTTGGCCCTGCCATGGACTGGTGACCTGTCCAGGGGGAAGGCTGCTGGGATAGGCTCCACCCCCACCACCCTCAACAGGAGGAGAGGGGGAACATGGAGGGATGGATGGATGGATGATGGATGGATGGATGGATGGATGGATGGAGGGATGGATGGATGATGGATGGATGGATGGATGGATGGATGGAGGGATGGAGGGATGGATGGATGATGGATGGATGGATGGATGGAGGGATGGATGGATGGATGATGGATGGATGGATGGATGGATGATGGATGGATGGAGGGATGGAGGGATGGAGGGATGAATGGATGGATGATGGATGGAGGGATGGATGATGGATGATGGATGGATGGAGGGATGGATGGATGGATGGATGGATGATGGATGGATGGATGGATGATGGATGGATGGAGGGATGGATGGATGGATGATGGATGGATGGATGGATGGATGATGGATGGATGGATGGAGGGATGGATGGATGATGGATGGAGGGATGGAGGGATGGATGGAGGGATGGAGGGATGGATGATGGATGGATGGAGGGATGAATGGATGGATGATGGATGGATGGATGGATGATGGATGGATGGAGGGATGGATGGATGGATGGATGGATGATGGATGGATGGATGATGGATGGATGGATGGAGGGATGGATGGATGATGGATGGATGGATGGAGGGATGGAGGGATGGATGGATGGATGATGGATGGATGGAGGGATGGATGGAGGGATGGATGGATGATGGATGGATGGATGGAGGGATGGATGGATGATGGATGGATGGATGGATGGAGGGATGGATGGATGGATGATGGATGGATGGATGGAGGGATGGAGGGATGGATGGATGGAGGGATGGATGGATGGATGGAGGGATGGATGGATGGATGATGGATGGATGGATGGATGGATGGATCATATCACAAATGAATACAAGTCTAACGAGTCACTGATTGATCAGCTGAGTTCCATTAAACTCATAGGGTAAACCAAACAGCCCCTCAACAAGCGCATGGCCCAACATAGAAGAGCCAACTCTGGAGGACAGGACTCAGCGGTTTTCCTCCACCTCAAGGAGGAAAGCCACTCCTTCCAGGACGACCATGTCCAAATCCTGGACAGAGAGGACAGATGGTTTGAAAGAGGAGTTAAAGAAGCCATCCACGTCAGGATAGAGAAACCATCTTTGAACAGAGGAGGTGGACTGCGACATTTCCTTTCTCCTATTTACAACCAAGTCCTTTCAAAGCTTCCCCAAAGAGCTCAGCTGAAAGACCCATGTGGAACGGCTGCTGCCAGCACAGCCCATTAGCATCTGAGTGGTCGGTGAAACTCCCTAACGACCACCCCTGAAACTCCCTGACACCGCACAACGACTGTCGTTTGGGGAGGCCAGGTGAGTCTCTGGAGGGTCGTTTCCACCACAATAGCACTGACCACTCCCACACAGGTTTATAAGCTGGAGTTTCCACACTCTTCACTAGAGCTGAAGAAGCCTCTCGGATGAGAGGTGAAACGTCTTCAAGATAAACTTACGTCCAGTTGACCAGATTTTACTTCGCTTTGATCGAGTTCCATTAAAGGAACAGTCATCGCACCTCCAGTGAGATCTCACTCCAGTGGTTTCATCAGCATCAGCTCTGATTCAGGCTTGGGTCTCAGTCAATGACCGATGATGAGACAGTGGTTTCATAGTGGTAGATCGATTGTCAGTTACTGGAATGATCACCAATAGTTTTGATATTTTATTGGTTGTTTTGAGTGAGTTTTGAGATTTTGAAGGGTAATCGAAGGGATTGGTTGCAGTCACAGGTCTGATGATGTCACACGATGGCCTTGTTCTTTCTGGTGTTTCTTCTTTGTCTTCCTTTTATCTGTCAATGTGTTTTTCTTCTTTGAAATGCTTTTTGTTATTAACTTAAAGTATACTGAACTAAAAAAAATAGAATACAACCAAGTGGAAAAGCCCCAATATTATTCATTCTCTGTAATACTGAATTATTCAGACAAACTAGATATCACTGGTATCAGTCCTCCTGCCGTTAATTTGTCCTGAACAAATCTCTCTGTCACATGGCTCACCACCTTTTCACACATTCTGAAAAGATAAACTTGAATCAATACTGAAAGTCATTTTGCTCAATACCCTATTAACGGTTAACCAGCTCAGAATGAGCATCAAACACATCATCTGAAGGGCTGTCAGGAGGGTGACTGATGAATTTGTGTTACCAGGGCAGCCGGTTCACAGGTAAATAGAACCTGGCCCTTTTATGTTCTTTTTTTTGAAGGTATTGTGTTTTTATGGACACACACATACACACACACGCACACACACACACACACACACACACACACACACACACACACACACACAGGTTTGAGCATTTACCCATATCAGGACATTCCATTGACTTCCATTTTCTTTGGACAGCCTAACCCAAAACCTAAACCTAATCCTAATCCTAATCCTAACTTGAACCTAACCTCAAACTTCCACTGTTCTCTAACTTTAAGCAGGAACTCAAAAGTTATGTTGTGCCGTGTTATGACCTGTCTCTGGTCCCCCTGAGGTCTAGTGGTCCTGATAAGGTCGTGCTTACACCGGGCCTCCACCTGGCAACAAGAACCAGGCACACACACGTAGGACCACATGATCCGTGCAGGGTTGTCAGTGAGTTTGTTGTTAAAATGAGAATGAGATCTTTTTTTCATTCCAGAGCCCGGGTAGCGAGAGGCGACCTCATTCTGAAGACAAAAGAGACGATCGCACTTTCGTCCAGCAAGTCTTCGTCTGACTCACGAGAACACACATTACTTAAATTCCATGGACCGAGAGAAGAGTTGAAAAAAATGTTTTCAGTTACTGAAATAAAAAAGAAGAGCGTAAAAATCTAAAAGTGCGGGTCCCTTTTTAGTTACCAGCAAGTGAACCGAAGCTTAAAAGAGGGAGGGAGCGGCAGGTTTGGCTGCATACAACCTATTTAGTGTCAGCAGTAAACGCCAGTCGCACAGTGGGTGTTGATATCCCTGCTGACCACAAAACCATGGAGACTTTATCTCTTGAATGAGGAAAGAATCCATAAAGATTAGTGGTGTCAGTCCAGCACAAACACACAACACACAACATGACATTTTCCTGTGAGGCCACATTATCAATGTCTTGATCCTTAACTGGGTAATAATCATCATTTATACTGGTCCATGTGCAGAAACCAGTGAGTAAGTGTTTGAATGAGTCACCAAGTTTGATAGAGGTTAGACAGAACTGTGTCTTAGTCTCTCTCTCTCTCTCTCTCTCTCTCTCTCAAACACACACACACACACACACTCATTTGTTACCTCAGGTGTGTTTATGCAGAACTCATTTTTGTGGCGTGGTCTTATAAGGGCAGGAGGGAACAGTCACTCCCACAGTCTGAAGCAGCCAAAGGAACAAGCAGTGTTAATCAGTAGAGAAGCACAAGGAGGCTTCACCCTCGCTGTGTAACTGGTTTGTCCCCTGAAGAGACCAGACCCTCAGGAGGAGACCAGACCCTCAGGAAGAGACCAGACCCTCAGGAGGAGACCAGACCCTCAGGAGGAGACCAGACCCTCAGGAGGAGAAGAGGAACTCAGTGACAAACAGACATTGACATGGAGGATCGTTCATCTGGGAAATACTTTGTGCAGCGGGAAATTCTGGATGAGTTAGGTCTGGATGAACTGGCAAAAAAAGGAACGGGGTCCACTAAACCAACTCTTGGTGAACGTGTTCAAGAGTCCCTGAGGTAAAATCAGAGCCAAAAGGAAGAAGACTCTAAACACACACTGCTAAACAGGATGTGAATGTATTTTACTTGTAAAGCGTTTCAGTTTCACTGGAGTCTTTTAATGATAATAGATGAGCAAAGATCACCGTTATATTTAGGTGGACACTTCGTGGTCCCCTCATGACTAGAGATTGGTGAACCAGGACATCTAGAGACCACACATCTCCTAAACTCTGTGTAGGTTGTTAATGAAGTCACTCAAGGAATTCTCAGACCAAAGAGCGACAAGTGCAGCCGCTCGCCTGGAGTGGACAGCAGCATGTGGACGTGTTCTCCAGGTGTTATTCAAGGCCAGCTGGTAAAACCTGTAGCAGGTGTTCCAGCTCTCAGCTCCTCAGCTGCTGTGTAGAACATTCACACAGGAATATTCTTATCTTCACCTGGAAAGGAATGATGTGTGTGTGTGTGTGTGTGTGTGTGTGTGTGTGTGTGTGTGTGTGTGTGTGTGTGTGTGTGTGTGTGTGTTCTTGTGGACTGACTGCTGCAGGTGTTCAGTGCCCAGACTGAAGCGGACAGTGCTGAGCTGGGTGCCAGTTCTCGGCTGGCTCCCTAAATACCCGATCAGAGAAAATGCCATGGGGGACCTGGTCTCCGGCTGCAGTGTGGGCATCATGCATCTACCGCAGGGTTCGTACGTATGAAAGTGCACAGTGGCAAGAACCTTTACTCACATCACCACTTACAAACTTAGCAAACACATCAGTTTTTCAAATACAATCATCTGTGCTGTTCGGTGAAACCAGGTTTTTCCAGGAAGGGGGGACGATTAAACTCACCAAAAACAAATGATTTTTATTGCTGCATTCAACAGAGTCTCTGAATTGTGAGGCGATCACAGGGTGTCTGCGTTCCTGTGTGTCTCCCAGCTGAATCCTTCTGGTCTCATTCAGTAGGAACAGCCCAGTTGTCATCACCATGGCAACCTCAAACTACAGTTGACCCCTGCCAGCTGACTCAGATCGGCCGATGGGCTGTTTCTCCTGTGTCTGATGCGTTGAACACACCTGCTGACACTCCTGTCAGTCCAACGTCTGTCTGATGCCACACATTGTCACATCGCTGCTCTGATTCAGAGTCACACACGGATGAGTTGCTCTCACAGTTGCTCACAGGTTCATTTTCTTGAGGCTTTAAAACACTGTGACTCTTCTCCCTGCACATTTCAATCACGTTTTCAGGGGACATTACACAGGGCACCTTTACAGAAGCTCTTAGGTTTCTGTTGTCTTACTTGAATTTGTTTGCTCGACTCTTCCTCTGCTTCCCCCACCAGGCATGGCCTATGCTCTCCTGGCCTCGCTACGGCCTGTCTTCGGCCTGTACACGTCCCTCTTCCCAGTGTTGGTGTACTTCATCTTCGGTACTTCCAGACACATCTCTATCGGTGAGAGATAAACCAGGTGTGAGTGCCGCGAAGGACAGAACATGGACGCTCCTGTTTGAGTCTGTGTGAATGGAACTGTTTGAGTTTTGTGTTCTGGCTGTTCAGGCACGTTTGCTGTGATCAGCATCATGATTGGGAGCGTGACAGAGAGGCTGGCACCAGACAGCAACTTCATCATGAACAGTACAAATGGGACAGGCAGCGTAAACATTGATGAGCGAGACGCCTTGAGGGTGCAGGTAGCATGTTCCCTCACTGTCCTCACAGGAATCTTTCAGGTGCCCTTTTTTTCCAAATCAAAAAACTTTACAGAGTTGCAGAGTTTTTGAACAACTTTTAACACTCTGTTTTTCTGTCACTTGAAGATTCTGCTGGGTGTGGTGAGGTTTGGTTTCGTGGTCACTTACCTGTCTGAACCGCTGGTACGTGGCTACACCACAGGTTCAGCGTGTCATGTGTGCGTCTCCCAGCTGAAGTATGTGTTTGGAGTCAAGCCGTCTCGCTTCTCCGGGCCTCTCTCACTGATCTATGTGAGTATGCCATGCATGATGCTGTCAGTCGTATCAGAACCATACAAACACTGTTGGATGAGTGACTTTGATGCAGGTGTTTCACACGATGTTTATCTCCAGTCCTTGAGTAGAACTCTCAGAGAAACACGGCCCAGGGTGAAAATGTCTTTGTTTCAAACTCACATTAAAATAGCATTAAAGGAAGACCAGCATCCTCCCTGGAGCCAGACAGGAGCTGAGACCCACAGACACCAGCAGATGGCTAGTTAGCTTAGCACAGCGGCTGGTGGGGGGTGGGAAGATTTTGGCGTCAGCTAGCTCAGGTTCAGGCAGTTAGCTTAGCCCAATAGCTGGTAGTGGGTGGTTGGGAAGTGTTAGCATCAGCTAGCTTAGGTTCAGGCTAGTCAGCTCAGAACAATGGCTGATCGTGGGTGGGAAGTGTGAACATCAGCTAGCTCAGGTCCAGGCTAGTTAGCTTAGCCCAGTGGCTGGTAGAGGGTGGGAAGTGCTAGCATCAGCTAGCTCAGGTCCAGGCTAGTTAGCTTAGCCCAATGGCTGGTAGAGGGTGGGAAGTGCTAGCATCAGCTAGCTCAGGTCCAGGCTAGTTAGCTTAGCCCAATGGCTGGTAGAGGGTGGGAAGTGCTAGTATCAGCTAGCTCAGGTCCAGGCTAGTTAGCTTAGCCCAATGGCTGGTATTGGGTGGGCAGTGTTAGCATCAGCTAGCTCAGGTCCAGGCTAGTTAGCTTAGCCCAATGGCTGGTAGAGGGTGGGAAGTGCTAGCATCAGCTAGCTCAGGTCCAGGCTAGTTAGCTTAGCCCAGTGGCTGGTAGAGGGTGGGAAGTGCTAGCATCAGCTAGATCAGGTCCAGGCTAGTTAGCTTAGCCCAATGGCTGGTAGAGGGTGGGAAGTGCTAGCATCAGCTAGCTCAGGTCCAGGCTAGTTAGCTTAGCCCAATGGCTGGGAGAGGGTGGGAAGTGCTAGTATCAGCTAGCTCAGGTCCAGGCTAGTTAGCTTAGCCCAATTGCTGGTAGTGGGTGGGCAGTGTTA
Source organism: Aulostomus chinensis (assembly GCF_037954235.1). Classification (NCBI taxonomy): domain Eukaryota; kingdom Metazoa; phylum Chordata; class Actinopteri; order Syngnathiformes; family Aulostomidae; genus Aulostomus; species Aulostomus chinensis. The sequence goes on along the minus strand of NC_141328.1, from coordinate 29,769,904 downwards.
GCATCAGCTAGCTCAGGTCCAGGATGCTGGTGTGTCCAGCAGGAATCCTCCTCCTGCTCATCAACATCAGTAGCAGCAGTCGCTCTTCTAGTCCTCAACAAACCTTTGGTTCTGTTGACCCAAGTTCCAGTGGAGCTTTGGAGGTGCTGCGTCAAATCACTGCTCCCAGTCAGGAAAGTAGTTCCGGCTACGTGTCTGATTCTACCACTACAACGTCTCCTCATGTTAAACTGGTATTCATCACCATGGTTACACACAACCCTCGTTTTTATGTAAAAAAAAATGTATTTAATGACTTTTTAACAAAGGACTCGATGGGCTGTCAGTCAACTGTGTCTGCTGACACCTCTCCCGTCTGCGCTGTCACTCAACCTCAATGTATCACATGAAACTTCACACATTTTCAATATGGCCAACATTCTGGGCAGTCACACTGGGTTGTTGGTTTTGACACAATCTTCAGTGTGTCCTTGTGTATGCTTTGATGGAATGACTTTGTATTTTCATTTGAACAAGACATTTGAGCAGTGTTTGATTTTGCAAGTGTTATATTTTTGTCTCTGTGGATTCCACCATCACTTGCTGTACAAGATCTAGAATATAATTTGCATGCCTTGACGGCATCATATTGCTTCATCAGCCGGCGACGAGGCGTAGCTGACATGGCAGTTGCTTTGTAATTATTTTTGATCGTAAAGGATGATATTTTCCACAGCCTGAGCGTGTACACGTAGAGCCCCTGGGCGCCATGACAGTGAGCCTGCATGTGAGGTACCAGTGGCTGGAAGCCAAGCTAATTGGAATTCAGGAATCATATATTCTTCACACCGGTTCCGACTGCGACATGTCCAACTGTCTCTGATGACGAAGGCAGATAAGCAGAAGTTCATCCCAGGTCATTGCCATTTTTCTAAATTAGTTTTTACAGCATTAATAAGTAACCAATGAAGGTACAAAGAGCCTGGACAGTCCCTCAGCTTGCTCAAAATACTTAGGTAAACTCACTCAAAACTGAGGACGTGTACTTTTGTCAGAAAAAAGATGTTTTGGCATTTTTGCTCTTTCACTAAACCATTTTAAGGTGATCCGTGTTCTCCAGAAGCCTCTTCTGCTCTACATGTACTTTTCTTTTCTTCTCTCCTTCATTTTCTCCACTTCTGCATGTCTGCAGCCAGCAGACAAACCACCATGAAGCCCCTGTCAGCATTCACTTAACATCCACGTGTCCTCTCTCCCCCTCGGCTCCTCACAGACTCTGGTGGATATTTGCCAGCTGCTACCTCAGACGAGGGTGCCGGAGCTGGTGGTCAGTGTCGTGGCGCTCACTGTTCTCATAGTGGTGAAAGAAATCAATGCGTGCTACAGACAGAAACTGCCCATGCCCATCCCCATAGAGCTCATAGTGGTGAGTCCTTCTTTGTTTTCTCACTCTGCAAGCGTGCGTCTGTGGAAGTCCAGCAGGGGGCGTTTGGCTCAAAGTTATTAATCTGGACTGTTGGTCTAACTTTTAATCATTCTTGCAACTTTTTCCTTCAGGTCATAGCAGCAACAATCATCACTCACTTTTGCAGACTTCCTGATAGATTCAGCATTGATGTGGTTGGAGAGATTCCCAGTGGGTACGTTGGCTTTGAGAGGGTGAAGTTTAAAAAGAAACACAATTCCTGGTGTTCGAATTTGTGGCATGTTGGAGAAGAAAATAAAAAAATGTTCTGTTTCTAAAGACAGGAAAGTATCTTGTGACTCTATAAATGATAAACACGTACAGACTGTGTTCAGGGAGACCGGAGGTCAGCAAAAGGTCAGACAGACAGGCAGCTGGTGTTGAGGTTTTCAACACTGGAGTCAAAGAAGCAGCTCACAGATCACATTTCTCTCACCGTTAAGCTCTTTTTACAGCCTCTGAGATGTTTGAGGAGCTGATGTGTGTGACGATGGTTTATTTTTCCTCCTCCTCCTCCTGCAGGCTTCAGGCTCCTCGTGCTCCTGATGCAACTTTGTTCTCAGAGGTGATCGGCGATGCGTTTGCCGTGGCTGTTGTCGGCTATGCCATCAATATTTCTCTGGGCAAAACATTTGCCCTCAAACATGGCTACAAGGTGGACAGCAACCAGGTGAGACGCATGCTAGCAGGCTGAGAGTGACTGCCTGTCGGCTAGCAGGGATCAGTCAAACTCCACTCTGATACTTGACTTCACTCTTCTCACCCCTGGTGATTAATCCAGGCGGCCCTCCATCAAGGAGCCATGAGGAACTTTACACATCTATTTCCTTTCCTTACTCTGGGATAATTTACTCAATGGTATGAATTATGAGGGCAGTGACAGGTGTCCTCCCCTGCCTGTGCAGAGGTCCTTTAATGCGCCATGAACATTACAGAAAGGATGGATAGGACCTGGATCTCCTGAATCTCTTATGGCCAACAAAGCTGTTTAATGTGTCACGTATCAGTGCATCAATGTGCGCACAAGATGCGCCGTCCTGGGTTGCATGATGCGCATCTGCCAAAGGGTAATGAGGCCTAATGTTGTTATGAAGACCTGCACATACCAGCTGCATTAAAGGAGCAGGCAGGAATCAGACTACGCTGACGGAGGTGCATTACTGCACCCGAGCAGACTGTCTGTGCAAACATGGCCTAAGATGTAATTACATTCAGTTCCCTTTGTTTCTGTCTCATGTCTTCCTTTGATTGACTCGTTTTTACAGGCCTGTGGATACAGACGGGTTTCTTTTGAAAAAAAAAGCTTTATTCTTGATATTTTCATTTCATACCTTGACATTCTTGTGCTGATGTGTGTGTGTGTGTGTATGTGTGTATGTGTGTGTGTGTGTGTGTGTGTGTGTGTGAGAGAGAGAGAGAGAGAGAGAGAGAGAGAGAGGCTGGCAGCTCTCAAAGCCTCTAAGAGCTGGGCTGCTAAATCATTAATGCCCAGCCAGCTTCAGGCAATCAAGTGTGACTTAAATATGCTTGGCACTGCCCTCGATGTGGTGGGGATGTGTGGACGTGGCCCTACAACTAATGAAAAGCATTACTGTTGTTAACCTGGAGGCCATAGGCACACCTGACTAAAGCCTTTGACGTTAATAACATTAACGAAAGCAGCCTTTTGGGAACACGGCTGTACGTTGTAGGTAGATACACGTCTCTCCTCTGTGGAGCTGAGACCCATGGAGACTAGCTGAGCGCTTGCTAGCTAGTTAGCAAAGAATGGTAGGGAATGGTGAGTGTTTGTTAATCTCAGTCTAGAGTCATCAAGTACAGTAAATTAGGTTCAGAATCTCAGGTTGTCCAGAAGTGATCCCCGTCATTACAAAGCCGCCATGATTCGTAGTCCTTGTTGCTGTCAGGTTTTGTTTGCTGTGTCAAGTAACTGCACCCACTCAGGGAAGTCGTTCAGGCAACGTAGCTGATTCCAAAATTACAATATCATGTCGTTTTATATCACGATTATTTATGCACAATTTCATGCAGACTAGTTAGTGAAGCGAAGACCATTGACAAAAAGTGTATATGGTGACCTTTTTGATAGAGGTAAGCTCACAGTTCCCCTACTGTCATTCGTTGTGCTATGCTAACCAGCAGTCAGCTGGTCTCTGGGTCTCAGCTCCCTGCTGTGGCTCAGAGCAGAGTATCTGTGTCCTTGTCTAACTCTGGACACAGTTGACCCGCTCCTGTAACTGTCAGAAAGAAAGGGTCTGTCTCTCAGTCTACATGTTTGAATTTGACTTGAAACTGAAATGTCTTTTGTGTTGTTTGTTCAGGAGCTGGTTGCTCTTGGTCTCAGCAACAGTGTTGGCGGCTGTTTCCAGTGTTATTCTGTGACTTCCTCATTGTCACGAAGTCTCGTCCAAGAGAGCACAGGAGGCAGGACACAAGTAAGCGCAGCCAGACATCGTCACCAGAAACACAGACACCTCTGTTACAGGTCGGAGGTCAAATGTGTGCCTGTGTTTTGGCAGGTTGCCGGGGTGATCTCCTCCATCATTGTGCTGATTACAGTTTTGAAAATAGGTTCACTTTTTGAAGATCTCCCCAAGGTAACATGCTTCCTGTATTGATTCTCTCTAATGTTCAACAAGGTTCCTGGCAGATGATTCAAAAACAAACAAGGCCAAAGTTGAATGCAAATTCAGCCTTTTTTATGGCCACTTCAGTTGCAAATGTACAGCTGCGGGAAATACTTCCATACTTGTGTGTGTGTGTGTGTGTGTGTGTGTGTGTGTGTGTGTGTGTGTGTGTGTGTGTGTGTGTTCTCTCCAGGCTGTTTTATCCACCATCGTGTTTGTGAACCTAAAAGGAATGTTTAAGCAGTTCATGGATGTGCCGATGCTGTGGAGGACCAGCAGGACTGATCTGGTAGGACTCAGAACCTCTTCACCAGCAGTTCTCTTGAATGCTGTGTGACTCTGCACGTCTGACCATCAGAACCTTTCTGCCCTCCAGCTTGTGTGGCTGGTAACGTTCATAAGCACCATCCTCCTCAACCTGGACTTGGGCTTGGCCGTCTCCATCGGCTTTTCCATGCTCACATTCATCTTCAGAACACAACTGTAACTCAACACCGTTATGTACACACAAACATCGTGGTGTCCGTGGGCGAATGGTGCCATCCTTGAACTGTTTTTTTGAATTTCTTTCAGGCCTCGCTATTCCATGCTGGGCCAAGTGCCAGGCACCAACTTGTATCTGGACATAGACGACTACAAGGAGGTAGTAGCTTTTTGTGATGAATGAAACATTCATGGTGCCTTTTTTTGGACGATTTTGAAGAAGCAAAATCCCCAGCTGATCATTTACAGAGCTTCCTGTCGAGTGTTCCAGAGGAAACATGCAGCGGTGTCCTTCTGTTGGCTTGAAAACACCCTTTTAGTTCCGATTACAATTTCTCAATAACTTCAGGACTTTTGCAACTCTAGAAAGTTTATGATTGCGTGTGTGATGAGCTCCGTAGCCAGCTCATCAGGATGCGCCGCAGGAACTCCACTGTTGAGTCCAATCGTCAGGAACCTGCATGTACCACATGGCTACGTTCACCGACTGACGTGGGTCACTGGGAGAACTGAAGGAATGGAACCATCATGATCATCATGCCCACAGCACTGGCGCAGTAAACTAGAATCTTATGTGACTGATGTTGAGGGCAACGGGCCCTTTAAGAAGAGTGATCCTAGCTGGACTGACTCGCTCCCTTCAGTCAAACTATACTTGAGGGAGAAGGAAAGTGCAAATGAAAGCAGAACATGGAGTAATTCTGACCTGGTGATGCGTCCCTACAGGCCAAAGAGATTCCAGGAATTAAGATCTTCCGTTCCTCCACAACGATCTACTATACAAATGCTGACATGTATTTGGAGGCCCTGCAGGAGAAGGTGTGTGTGTGTGTGTGTGTGTGTGTGTTTGTTTGCCATCCCTGCATGTTGTGTGCATCACCTTTCATTGCTCTCATGACCACTCACACATATCTCATGTTCTCTCTTATTGAATGCAATGCTCCGCTTTGTGTGCAGAGTGGAATTCACGTTGGGAAGCTGCTGACGGCAAAGAAGAAACACGACGCGAAGCTGAAACGTGATCAGGAGAAACAGAAAAAGAGAGCAAGAAAGGAGGCAAAAAAACAAGTATGACAAACTCAGATAATTCACCCCAAATAAATTAGTTCTTGAAATTATTTCAATATTTTTGAATAATTTCCTCACCTTTTAGCAGAAAAAAGCTGTCCTCAACCAACCCAATGGCACATTCTCTCTGAAGGACAAAAATGAGGGGAATGGAGTGAAGGGAGAGAGGCAGGGGGGCGGTGGCATCTTTAGTCTGACACAAACATCTGCAAATGGCCTCACGAAAGGCCAGAAGAACTGGGCTTACCAGCATGACATGCCACCGTCAGACTCAGACGGAGACGACAGCAGCGCCCAGGTATCGCAGCACGGAGGTGACAGGACGGGAAGCACCTGTGGCACCCACAGCCTCGTCTTGGACATCTCAACTACCAGCTTCGTGGACACCGTCGCTGTGAAGACCTTGAAAAGTGTACGTGAGTAAAATTGTGTAAAAACTGTATTTTTCCTTTCAAGCGCTCGCAAAGATTTTTTGTGTGCTTGTGTCCATAGAGTGCAGAAAGAGCCAGGTATGTATGTTTATTGTGAGGTTAATGGGGTGAACCAGCTGCTCTCCAGGTCATCATCCGGTAGAATCCACGTCTTCTTTATCCAGCCGTAATCTCATTACTCCAGCTAGCTGGTTGCTATGTCATGAACAAATGCTTAGCTGATAGGTTTGTAGTTTGTTTTGATGTCTGATCAAAGTGTTTGTGGATTAATGATCATCCAGCTGGATTACAAAATCCTGGATTACACCAGACGACCTGGAGAGTTCGTAAACAGACGTTCTTGGAAAGCTGTAGGTCTCCTGTAGCTTTAAGCCCAATACATGTGACTGGTTCCCTCCGCATTCTGGAGTCTCAAAGAAGTGATGCAGGAGGGAAAATCATCTTAGTGAGCTGAATACTCCTGTCAGGGAGGCTTCAGATTCAGATTCAGAAAACTTTATTTATCCCTGTGGTCGGCGGGCAATTAAGGGAGCAGAGAGCGGTACAGTTGGTTACACAACAACAACACAACAACACAACAACATCCCTGAGGTAAGGAGGTGTGAGGCAAGGAGGTCCACACCTCCCAGGGTTAGCAGCAGTGCAGTAGAGGTAGTAGTGCACAATAAGTAAGAAGTATAATTCCATTAACAAATGAGAGTCACTTTGCAAATATTGAGGTCTGTACAGGATGAATCGTTGCATGAATAGAGTATAAATAAAAGTACAGGCGTACACTCGGTGTAGGACAAGTGGCCAGTGGCCATCTTGTGGGTGGTACTAGGGGTCAGAGTGCAGGGAGGTCAGAGTTCAGGAGGAGGACAGCCTGGGGGACAAAGGTGGATCTCCTTCTCTGGGTCCTGCAGGCCAACACCGGAGCCTGGGACTGGATGGCAGCCTCTCGAATACCAGGAAGAGAGCGTGGGAGGGGTCCTTCAGGATCTGGGCAGCCATGCTGCGGACCTGCTGCTCACACACAGCCATCAGGGAGCGAATGGGAAGTCCAATTATCTTGGAACACACCTTGACGATGCTATGTAGGCGGTTCTTGTCCTGCAGGTTGATGAGTGGAACCAGCAGACCACTGAGAACCATAAGACTGATTCAATAAATGTGTAGGAGCAGGTCAGAAGGATCTTGCTGCTGACAGAGAAGGAGTTCAGTTTCCTCAGCAGGTACATTCTCTGGTGGCACTTCTTCAGGATCTCCTCCATGTAAGAGGAGAACCTCAGGTGGTCCTCAAAGACGGTCCCCAGATGTTTGCACTCCGTCACAGTCTCCACCAATGACCCATGGATCAGGGTGGAGACGGCAGCAGCCATCTGCCTCTGTCCTCCGGAGAAGGTCACCACCATCTCCTTGGTCTTGCTGACTTTAAGCTCCAGCCGGGAGGTGGAGGTGTCACACCACTCAGTCAACTGCTGCAGGGCAGGTCCATGGTGCTGGGTGGAGCCGCACAGGAGGGACAGGAGGGACAGGAGGACTGTGTCGTTAGCAAACTTCACCAGATGACAGTCAGGTTGTGAGGTCCTGCGCTCATCACTGTAGAGGAAGAAGAGCAGGGGTGAGAGCACTCAGCCCTGTGGGGAGCCTAGAGGTGGTAAGGAGGTCAGACAGGCTGCTGGTGATCCAGACTCTCTGAGTTCTGTGGGTGAGGAAGTCCAGGATCCAGAGAAGGAGCTGGTCGTCCAGGGTGAAGTTTAGGTGGAGCCTCTCTGCCAGGATGCTTTTGGAGTGAAGTGTCACTTCATGTTGGTAGCACACATTATCACCTGTATGTTTTTAAGGGATAAAAGACAAAAGCAAACCTTGCATGATAAGTTTTTCCTTCCCAGGCGTTCAGGGACTTTGGAGAGATTGATGTGGACGTCTATCTAGCAGGCTGCCAAGGTCAGTGGCGCACCAGACACAACAGAGACAAAGTTTATGTCCATAATTCAAGACTCTGGAGCTTCAGATAATGGATGCCTCAAGGTCTTCACCTCACATTGTTCTCTGTCAGAAATGACAATCAAACATACATAAGTTTATGTGCTCGCTGTGTTTCTGTCTCTGTGGTTGAATATCAGCCTGTGTGGTGGAGCAGCTGGAAAAATCAGGATTCTTCTCTGAGTCCATCCCGAAGAGCCGGCTGTTTGTCACCGTTCACGACGCCGTGCTACATATTCTCAACAGATGTGGACACACAGACTTCGTCCTCGTGAGTGCAAACTCCACTCGTTGGGCAGAATTGCAAGATTTATCCTGAGTCTCAGCCCTCCATCCTCCTCATCTTTCCAGGATGTTTCCTGCAACACCAAGCTGTAACCAACAGGGGTCAGACTGTTTCAACTCTCACCATTTTCCTCCTGATTCTGAAGGCGGTCCACTGCTCACTATTGGTCTTCATTGTCTCCTCCCCCTTTAGTGGGGGAGAATGCACCACCTTGACATGGCGGCTGGTTGCCATGGAAATACAGGGAGCTGTTGCCATGACTACAGTCTTTTTATGATATGTCTAGTGCGATAGCCAGCAATATGTCACTGCAGCTCTCACTTAGAGAGAGAGAGAGAGGGAGGGAGAGGGAGGAGGGGCAGGAGCTGAGTGGGAGAATGTAACACAGGACTACTAAGAGTCTGTATTTATAGGCTGCATGAGAGTAGAGACTGAGTGAAAGGTGACGGTCAGGGACACTCGCGTGTGAGGCGCGTCCTGAAAAGATTCTCCAGTGTGTGTGTGTGTGTGTGTGTGTGTTTATTTGTGTGTATATATTCCTGCACCTCCAGAGAGGGAACACAATTCATCAATGAAATGTAAATATTTGTCAGTGATACGGCCGAGCCGTTCCCTCTGAGACGCGTCCCTCACGCCACACATTTGTGTCTTCTGGTTTATTAGGTGCCACGTTCAGAAAGGACAGCAGTGTTTATAGTCAGCACTCACACATCTAATTCTGCTGCTGACATCTGGAGCTGCCGGCCATTGCTGGCAACCACTATCACGCTATCATCTACCTTCAGAACTATTTTTGAGCAAAACCCTTCATTGTGAACTGTTTCCAGTGGAAAAATTGGTGCTACAGCAACAAACGAGACAAAAGACTCAAGTGTTCCTTGAAGGTGTGAACATCATGGATCACATCTGTGAACGTAAAGAATATTTGTGGGTGTTACTCACTATTGTTCTCACTTAAACTGACAGCTTTAAAAAAAACTGGTCAGCAGAATGTATCAAATATCTCTTTATTATTTTTAGTGAGTGTAATATTTTTAATGCATTCAAGCCAAAATACTCTGTAAATATATACAATATGAATAAATAATCAAAGAGACCATAGAAAACACATTGTATCCGTCTTCATCTGGTCATTTATTGCTTCTCTCTCTCCTCCCATCAACCTCCTCCTCTGCTTTTTACACAATTCAGCCTTAAGTTTCTTTCTCTCCCCTCAGCTGGAAATACTGATCATCATCCCCTCTGAACATTGATTCACAGACCCAACAATACACTGGACACTGAAGTTAGATCATAACACAGTTGGAAGAGGTACTGCTTCGTCTCTTTTTACAAATGGAAGGTATTTTTGTACAGTTGATGAAGATAATACAGTTGGCAGAAAACAATAGCAAAAGGTAATGTCACATGTTAATGGAGACTCTGCCAAGCTCTCTCTCTCTCTCTCTCTCACTCACACACACACACACACACACACACACACACACCCAGCAGACATGAAGTTCCATGGACATCGTTTCGGTCTCGGCTCACAAAATGGCATGACAGCTTGTGATACGTGAGGCATTTGAAGGTCTGACAGAAATGGAGGGAAGGGAAAATATCACAACTACACTGGAAACGTCGCACTCCCAGAGCCAGACAGGACAACACAAAGGCGAGGAGCAGAGAGCGAGGCGAGAGCCAGCGAGGTAGAGTCTGAAAGCAGAGGGACTACTATAATGACTGCATGGTTGTGGTGTGTGTCTCAGTTCTTTTCCCGTCTAATCTTTGGTCCGTTTAAAGAAATTTAGGGTTACTGATCTGCATTTGCTCTCAGCAGGGCAGTGTGGTGTGTGACTGTGAGCTGATATCAAAAGGGAGACCTTGGCTGTGTTCTAGGGGTCTCTGGTGGTTAGATGACACTTTCGAAGAGGTGTGTATTCTTGGTTCCTGCAGGCGGCAGCAGTTTGGCCTCGCTCTCTGGGGCAAGGTACTCCAGGTGGTGTCGGCCCCAAACCGGGGTGGTTAAGTGCTGCCACCGCTGCGTGGAGGGAGAAAGCGGGGGGGGGGGGGGGGGATGATATTAGAGAGCGATTCATTGCTCCATGGATGCTCCAGCACTCTGAGTAAACTAGTTAGAAAAGGAGGACAGAATCCAACGAGACACATTCCTGCATGGAATACACTCACAGAATGAACATGCACCCAAGCACACTGACCTCCCGCAGGGATCCGTTGCTGCGCAGTAGCTTGAAGAGAACAGTGAGAGGGATACAGAGCATGGAGGACAGGGCCAGTGCCCAGCCAAGCAATTCACCCCACAAGGGGTAAGTGTACACTGTGTTGTAGGTCAGGGGCTTGTAGTTCACCACGTGGAACAGGAACACTCCCTGTATGCACACATCGATGTCAGCACCTGGCAGGTACAGCAAGTGGGGGGGGGGGGGGGGGGGGCATACAGAGCAGCACTTACCACACAGACACAAGGTGTGATGTAAGACCAGCACCACTTCATGTAGGGCAGGGGCTGATAGCCAATCATACGGGCCACATCGTCCATGAAACGGTCCGCGCCTGAGGGGGGGTTACATCAAGATAATTTGATAATGTATTGAATCAGTGGTTGTTGGTGCAGCAGAGAAGAGACTGAATGCTGAGCTCGTGTCTCACCATAGACCCATGCAATCACAACACACTCCCAGAAGGCCTGCCACAGAAGCGTGATGCCACTGGCAGAGTAGTAGTCAAACAGCTGGAAGACATACATCCCTCCCTGGCACAAACACAGAGAGCAGTCAGCGTTCACAGCTCACCGCTAAGACTTGAGATGTGACCTATTTCTAGGCTTCCATTCATCCCCGCCGCTGGGTTCCTTTGTTTTATATATATATAAAATCCAGCGGATCCCATTCAGGTCACAACAATACTAGTAAATTTCATTTAAAACTGTAGACAATCCTCCCGTACCTCGGTGACCATGGACATGTCGATTAGGAAGCAGATGACACAGCAGATGGCCGCTACCACCTCTCGCCGCAGGGAGCCCAGGACGTATTTAGGGGGAAGCATGTCCATGATTCCTGTTATCAAACCCTCTACCCCTACAAACTGAAATGAAAAAGAAAAAGCAGTGAAGAGATAGAGAAAGAAGGAGGGCAGACATAGAGGGACACAAACCTCAGAGGTCGGAACACGCCTCTGATTTTGTGAACAAGAGCGTTCAGCATCCAGGTTTGAATTATTCACCAACATTCTGAATGTTTCAATGTGCATGAAGCATCAATGTGTTGATGGAATGACAGAGCAGGTTAGCTAGAGACAGAGCAGGTTAGCTACAGACAGTAGATTAGCTAGAGACAGAGCAGGTTAACTAGAGACAGAGCAGGTTAGCTAGAGACAGAGCAGGTTAGCTAGAGACAGTAGATTAGCTAGAGACAGAGCAGGTTAACTAGAGACAGAGCAGGTTAACTAGAGACAGAGCAGGTTAGCTAGAGACAGTAGGTTAGCTAGAGACAGAGCAGGTTAGCTAGAGACAGTAGATTAGCTAGAGACAGAGCAGGTTAACTAGAGACAGAGCAGGTTAGCTAGAGACAGAGCAGGTTAGCTAGAGACAGTAGGTTAGCTAGAGACAGAGCAGGTTAACTAGAGACAGAGCAGGTTAGCTAGAGACAGCAGGTTAGCTAGAGACAGTAGGTTAGCTAGAGACAGAGCAGGTTAGCTAGAGACAGAGCAGGTTAGCTAGAGACAGTAGGTTAGCTAGAGACAGAGCAGGTTAGCTAGAGACAGAGCAGGTTAGTTAGAGACAGAGCAGGTTAGTTAGAGACAGAGCAGGTTAGCTAGAGACAGAGCAGGTTAGCTAGAGACAGAGCAGGTTAGTTAGAGACAGCTGGTTAGCTAGAGACAGAGCTGGTTAGCTAGAGACAGCTGGTTAGCTAGAGACAGAGCAGGTTAACTAGAGACAGAGCAGGTTAGCTAGAGACAGAGCAGGTTAGTTAGAGACAGCTGGTTAGCTAGAGACAGCTGGTTAGCTAGAGACAGGGCAGGTTAGCTAGAGACAGGGCAGGTTAGCTAGAGACAGAGCAGGTTAGCTAGAGACAGAGCAGGTTAGTTAGAGACAGCTGGTTAGCTAGAGACAGCTGGTTAGCTAGAGACAGAGCAGGTTAGCTAGAGACAGCTGGTTAGCTAGAGACAGAGCAGGTTAACTAGAGACAGAGCAGGTTAGCTAGAGACAGTAGGTTAGCTAGAGACAGAGCAGGTTAGCTAGAGACAGTAGATTAGCTAGAGACAGAGCAGGTTAACTAGAGACAGAGCAGGTTAGCTAGAGACAGAGCAGGTTAACTAGAGACAGAGCAGGTTAGCTAGAGACAGTAGGTTAGCTAGAGACAGAGCAGGTTAGCTAGAGACAGCTGGTTAGCTAGAGACAGCTGGTTAGCTAGAGACAGAGCAGGTTAGCTAGAGACAGCTGGTTAGCTAGAGACAGAGCAGGTTAGCTAGAGACAGAGCAGGTTAGCTAGAGACAGCTGGTTAGCTAGAGACAGCTGGTTAGCTAGAGACAGAGCAGGTTAGCTAGAGACAGGGCAGGTTAGCTAGAGACAGTAGGTTAGCTAGAGACAGAGCAGGTTAGCTAGAGACAGCTGGTTAGCTAGAGACAGAGCAGGTTAGCTAGAGACAGTAGGTTAGCTAGAGACAGAGCAGGTTAGCTAGAGACAGTAGGTTAGCTAGAGACAGAGCAGGTTAGCTAGAGACAGAGCAGGTTAGCTAGAGACACTAGGTTACCTAGAGACAGAGCAGGTTAGCTAGAGACAGTAGGTTAGCTAGAGACAGAGCAGGTTAGTTAGAGACAGAGCAGGTTAGCTAGAGACAGAGCAGGTTAGCTAGAGACAGCTGGTTAGCTAGAGACAGAGCAGGTTAGCTAGAGACAGCTGGTTAGCTAGAGACAGTAGGTTAGCTAGAGACAGTAGGTTAGCTAGAGACAGAGCAGGTTAGGTAGAGACAGAGCAGGTTAGCTAGAGACAGAGCAGGTTAGCTAGGGACAGCTGGTTAGGTAGAGACAGAGCAGGTTAGCTAGAGACAGCTGGTTAGGTAGAGACAGAGCAGGTTAGCTAGAGACAGCTGGTTAGGTAGAGACATTCCTGATAAAATGATCAAACATAGAGTCATCAGTGCTAAGATGTGTTGTGTCTCATCAGCTTCACCCTCCATATCTACACAGCTCCTCCTCCATGGAGCCGCCATGTTGCATCTACAGGAGCCCACAACGGACAAACCAACACCTCTGGGTTTTTTTTTTGCTAAATGCCTTTGCACAGCAACTCTGTGTTGACATCAGCTGATTGGTGAAGCTGGTCACCATGGTGACAGAGGGATTAGAGCTGGGTCGCTGGGGGGAGAAGAACATCAAACTGTATCTAAACCAAACTGGAGTCAGAAAACAAGCTTTCCATTGGTTGGTTGGTCTAAATTCATGTGTAGCTCAAATCTGCATCATGATGAAGTTATTTCAGCATTAGTTTGACTGTTTTAATGCTGTACAACATCAAGTTTGAGAACTCAGATTTAATCACTGGCGTGTTCAGCATGCAACAGCCTGCAAGCTGCTGGAGGCTTTCTGAAGGGAGGGGCATGGAAGACGCTACTGACGATCTATCCTGAGGGACAGACACTGAGACCAGTGAACAGCTCCTGTGTTTTTCAAATCTTAATTTGGTGTTTTCTTGTTGTGTTACAGCTCCTGCACTTTTTTTATTTTTTTTATTTTTTTTTACTGAAAACGCTGTTGTTAATCTACACTGTCACTTCCTCAAAGTGTTCCAGGAGATGTGCTGCTGACCTCCTGGCCAGGTCACTCTCTCACAAGGTGAAGGGGCAGTAATCTCCAGCTTCCCCAGTAGACCTCACACTGGTGCTCAGGTTGTAACGTTAGATTCAGAGTCGGATGTTGATCCAGCGCCACTAATGCTCAGCCAATCTAGGCAAGTGTATTTGTACAGCACGAGTGCACAGTGTAAAGATACACAAGAAACACATGACATGTGGGGGGCACTGAAGCTGAAGGCTGCTTCTCCATGTCAGTCAGTAGGGACTCCTGCACCCCCCCGAGAGGCCGTACTGGGTCAGCAGCCATTCTTTGAGAAACTGATAAACGGACGTGACTGACTGGGATTTGCGGCTCACATTCAGACAAACCTCCCCGTTCGCCCTTTACGAGAATGTTTCAATGCATCCTCACCAGCTTCATGTCCCAGCCTCCAGAATCCCTCCAAAGGATAACAGCTGCGCAGCTATTTTCACATAATTTATTCAAAGTGGCAGCAATGTGGCCATGGCAGGAAAAAGTGGAAGATGGATGAAGACGAAATGAGGGAAACAATGGAAAGTGAGAGTAAATGAATGGATTGGAGAGTGGACAGACACTCTCTGTGTGAATCAGACAGAAGCTCATTGACAAATCCCTGGGCTGGACAACAATGCACGTAGGCATCGGCTCAAACAGACACACAACAACCAGGCTGCTAAGTAATGCAACGCTAAAATTGGACATGATGTCTTGAGTGTGTCACATTTGTGTGACAGGAAATGAAGATGAAGGGAAGCGGAGCCACAACTTCGCTGACAGCAAAACATCGAAGCAGTGGCACCGTAGCTTGGACCACAGGCCCAGAAGAGAAACTCACATTCGTTCCAACACAGACACAAACAAACGCCAGGCAGTCTTACCTGGCTGTCCAGGCCCAAAATGAGCAGCATGAAGAAGAAAAGTGCTGCCCAGAGCGGTGCCAGAGGCATCAGAGTCACAGCCTTGGGGTAGGCTATGAAGGCCAGGCCCGGTCCTGCACATGGAAACAGGTTCAGAACCACATGGCATCTGTGTACTGTACATAAGATCAGCAGCTCACTGCACTGTGTTTCGGGCAGGAACTTGTAGCAGTATCCTTACCACTCTCAGCTACCTTACTGATGTCCACACCTTGTTCTGCAGCCATGAAGCCCAGCACAGAGAAAACTACAAAGCCTGCAAAGAAACTGGTTCCACTGTTAATGAGGGCCAGAACGAACGCATCCCTACAGAGGAACAGAGAGACAGACGACAAACACAACATGAGCACACTCAGGACTCTCACACACCTTGAGGCTACCAGCATCACTGTCACACCAACTACAGATGAAGGACTCAACATGTGGCTATCCTGACAGCGTCACCTGGCAACAGCAACAGAACCCATCAGCGCTCTCTGATGCCCAACAACCGCACTGTGTGAGGCCTGAGAGGAACACCAGTGGATTCAGATCAACAAGTGAGTCGATGCTCAGATCAAGATCACAACAATGATCAGCAACTGCTGACGATTCGGCAAGAGAACCAAAAAAGAACCAAGACAAAGGAACTGTGGTGCAAGCATGCAGCACTAATGTCTGTCAGAGGTCGAACTGCTGGGTTCCTCAGAGGGCCAGAACTCTCAGTAATGGTGGGCTGTTCATCACCTTCAACATCTGCTGTGACACTTTGCTCTGTGCGTGAACAGACCTGGACGAGTTCACGACTGGAACTCCATCTCCTTATTTTACTGAGTACAAGATTTGAACCAGTCCTTCTACTATAAATCAGTGTACTTTGGCTCGCCTCTGCTTGGGCGTGTTGACTGTGATATTCATCATGTCACACAGTAACTAAATTCCTCTTTTAAGAGTGACTGAACAATCCAAATACTGAGTCCTGAGTACTACTTGTACGACACATTTTTATCCAAGAATACACATCTCAGCAGATACTCCCTGGCTCGTCTCGTTGGGTATGAGAGGCAGAGCTCAGCTGACATACCTCAGACTCTCAACTCTTCTGTCAACTTCCAATTAAGGTCAAGGCAGCGAGATGGCAGGATATCCCTCATCTTCCTCTTAATATGGGCATTCCAAACATGCATGCAGCCATCGCTGAGATCGACTAAATGATCTACTAAACTGCCTCGTGAGAGTCTGCACGTTTACGTGTCTGGTTCTGGCTGCTGGTGAGCTCATCTGCAGCGACAAACACAATCAACGAAACCAACGGAAGCTCAGTTGCACCGGTTTATGTCTACAAGCTTCCTCCACCACCACGGAACGTGTTCTTCAAAATAAAATGCTGTTTGTTCTTGGGCGTAAGGACACAGTCAAAACTCATTCGCATGGACCACCACGTGTTCTCTGTTAGTGTTGCAGTCTTGAATCACAATTCTTGTAACACTGATGACCACAACAACATGGCATCAGCACAAATACATCCAAACAGAATCGTGCTTTGTTGGAATCACGATGCTCCTGGAATATCTAAGGTTACCAGCCAGATGTTCTCGTTTCAGGAGCAGGAGACTCCTCTGACACACTGAGGTTGTGTCCTTGCTGTCAAAGGATCTGAAGCCCGATTCTCGTTAAGGACGGGCGGCTCGATGCTGCTGATAGATCCACACTCGCTACTTGGACGGTATCGATAATGTTACCTTACTACCGTGATATCTCGCCGTGTTGCATGGCACCACAACTTTTACGTCCACTGAGCCTTAATGTGAGATTAAGGGGGGCTTGAGGCGATACTTTTATAATTCACTCGTGTCAAAACAAACATACGTAGCGGACCTGTGTCACATGACAGTTCCTTAATGTAGGTTGTATGTTCAGCTCGCTTTGTCATGGCCTGGATTAAGAAAGCTTTTGGAAGTCTGCAAACATGCACTTGTAGAAGAATTTTACGTATTTATTTCGTTCATTTTTCTGTTACGATTGTTTTTTTATTATTGTGGAATCAAAGCATTTCTGAAAAATATTGGTCTGTATTTTACACTTTTATTTACTTGATAATGGCCAGTATGGGTCATGTAATGATGTTGGTGTTCTTGTTCATTCAAACTCACTGGTAACAGTTGTTATGGAAGCGGTTGTAGCTGCCCAGAGCAGTTAGGGCGCCCAGTCCGATGGCATAGGAGAAGAAAATCTGGGTGCCGGCATCAATCCACACCTACCACAAAAAGAATCGCCTCAGAAACAACTGACCGTTGTTCAAACCTTAGAATTCAATGTACAAATCTCTCATATTCAAAGACAAATGCACACAGCTTATGATGTCATACCTGTGCCTCTCCAAGTTTGGACCAGTCTGGTTTCAGGTAGTACACAATCCCATCCAGAGCTCCAGGTAAAGTGACACCGTGGGCCAGAAGGACGACCAGAACCAGGTAGGGGAACAGAGCTGTGAAGTACACAACCTACAGAGAGATGGAAATACAGTAGAGATACAGTAGACACAGTAGAAACAGGGTGTAGGGTATATTAGGGGTGGACAGGTGAGGTTCAAGTCATGTGAGGTAAAACTCACATAATTCAATGGCAAGTCCTCACATGACATGAAGAACATCCAAAGATCGCGGACTGATCAGTGCGTATCAATGTGGTCCATCAGATGCGGTTCACGTTTCTAGCACTTCCATTTAGCAACGACCTGCTTTGCAAGTATTCAAGTCTTAAGTGGAAGCCCGTTAGGTCCACCCTGTAGTGGATGCGGGATGGGCCCTGTCATGTCTCCAGTGTTGGGACAAACGCGTTACTGCGTTATTAGTTACTGCGTTATTAGTTACTGCGTTATTAGTTACTGCGTTATTAGTTACTGCGTTATTAGTTATTGCGTTATTAGTTACTGCGTTATTAGTTACTGCCAAAAAAGTAACTTTGGCAGTAACTAATAATCAAACGCATTATTTTTAAAATTCAATAACTCAGTTATAGTGAGTAAACGATCCGTTTATTAGTTTATTTTACTGTGTCGGCTGAGCCACTTGTGTTTACTTCCTCTGTGTGTGTGGGGGGAGCTGCGCTGTGGGGGCGTGTTTGCTTATAACAGCAAGAATGTGCAAGACATCATGGCCGAACCTCGGGCGAGTTTCTCCACGTGGACGTGCGCTCACTACTTCTCCTTCATTGAGCAGAAGGAGAAACATGTTTATGTTGAATGCAACTCGTGTCTCGGCACTAAGAGCCTCTCTGGGGCCGCAACAGCAGCTCTCATCTATGAACGCATCCAGGCATCATGTTGCTGAAGCTAGCGGGTCAGGGACCGGGTCAGGGACCGGGTCAGGGACCGGGTCAGGGACCGGCACAGGTGTCACCTCACCCCGTGCACCTGAGTTGTTCTTTTCAGCGAGGGAGTGCTACTGCTAGCCAGGCTAAAGTCAATCAATAATCAATCACTTTGAAACTTCTTAGTGTTTGTATGAATGTAGAACACATCGCTGAGCAGAGTTCAGTTCAGTGATGAAAATGCATGTCAAGCAGGACAGAGCTCACAGTGTTGACAGTTCTGACCTTTCTTTTTGTAACTAAATAGTTACTTTTCATAGTAATGCTTTACTTTTTGGTTTTAACAACTGAGTTGCTTTTGAATTGCAGTAACTAGTAACTGTAACTAATTACTGTTTTGCAGTAACTAGCACAACACTGCATGTTACGTTGAAGAAAAAGTCGCCTGTAAATGGAAAGCCAGAGAATTTGTAAACCTCCTGTGATCGCAGGGGTTTTTGGCAGACATTTTAAAAGTCGTCTTTGTCATGTTACACTGAGAACGCTGCCCCCTGCTCCCCAGTAGAAGTCCCAGCTAAATTAGTAAAGCAGTGACAAAGCACATATTTGCCTTGATCTGGGGTGAACATGGGCAGAAAAGCCCCTTTCCAACTTTCCAACATCTACATGGTGGAAAGTTACTAATCGGCTTACAGCTCCGGCTGCCTCAATCTCCTTCGCTCTGTTTCTCTCGCTCTTTGAGCTCTGGCTGCTCTGGAGATGCCAGCATGCAAACACACACATCTCCAAATACTGAGAAAGAAGGATGCAATCATGATGTGGCTGCACCAGAAAACACTGCAACTCAGTGGAAGTCACAGTGAAGAGTAGTACTAATACTGTGGATTCTACCACAGAGAGAACCAGGGGTCAGAGGCAGCTTACACATGAGCGAAAACTGCAACTGCAACCACACAGCTAGCAGAAGAATACATGCGTGTACTGATATTTGGCTTCATGTGTGTGTCCGCCCAGACCAGGGGTGTCAAACTGGTCCAGTCCAGCGCCGTGTGGCTGCAGGTTTTCATTCCAACCCAGCAAAAGCAACACCTGAATCTACTTAAATCAATCAAGCTGTGTCCTCACAGCTCATTGGTTGGATCAGGTGTTGCTTTTGCTGGGTTGGAATGAAAACCTGCAGCCACACGGCGCTGGACTGGACCAGTTTGACACCCCTGGTCTAGACCCTGATCCTCTCACATACCAAAGCTGATTCCAGGGTCAGAGGGCAAAATGCTGCAATTATTTCAACCTTTGCATGAAGCCATGAACAGTTCCCTCTGCGAACCCTGACAGGGGCAGGCAACATTCATGTACAGCGTCGTGGTGAAGACGTTAATATTCATCTGCTCTCCACAAACCCGCAGGACGGCATCTGATTCAACATTCATGAACTGGGGGAAGAAAACATCTTGTACCTTGCCGGTGGATTTGACTCCCTTCCACATGCAGAAGTAAACAATGACCCAGGTGGCTATGAGACACAGGACCATCTCCCAGCTGATGTCGCCGGGCTCGTGCAGCCCACCAGACAGACGCAGCACTTTACGCCTGCGGCCAAGAATGCACAAGTAAAACAGCAGAGAACAAAAACAAGTAGTTGGCAAACACACTTAAGCAGTAAAAGAAAGTAAATATGTGGATAACTTCAACAATCCAGGGAACTCTGAACAGTTCTCGCTCGTCTGACTTATGGCCCGCCTCCAATCGCACTTTATGACATTCAACAAGGTAGTTTTTGCGTCATCTTGATGACAGACAGCCACTGTGTCAATAAGGAGCCATTTTCACTGTATTTAAAAGATGGGCTCCAGAATTAAACGAGTTCTTCTTCTGTAAATTGTTCGCTGAAGCTCGGCCTTGTAGCTGGAGCGTAATCTCGCCAACGGACGGATGAACACACCCACAGATGTGGATGAAAACATCCTGGGCAGAGGAGTCAAAATAGACTTTGTTAATGCCATAAAGTGGAAAATTAAATAATATTATATAATAATTAAGATTAAAAATTAAACACAGAAGCTTAACTGGAAATAATCCAGACCCAGAGACACACCCACAGCAGCAGGTGAGGTGCAAATGTGAGCAGATCATACAGTTGGGATCATAAAACACAATTTTTACAACCAAGTGACGCCCTGCTCAATTCCTCCAAGACAATTTCCTGATAAGGGACGACATACTCCCAGAACTCGATGACGGGGGAGCGCAGGCTTTCAGTCTCTGTGCAGCTGTTGTTGAGGAGAAGTTGGACAGCAGACAGGTTTAGCGGGGGCGTGGAGGAGTGGAGGTTGGAGGGGGTAACAGCAGATGATGGCTGAGCCGGCTGGGCAGCGCTGCGGTTGTGGCAGGTGCGGCGGAAGTCCTGTGTACAGTTCAGGGTGTTCCAGGGGTGTCCACAGGTGGCCCAAGGAAGCGGGTTGGTGAAGGAGTGGACAAGAAAGTAGAGGCCCCACACCAGAATCATGATGTAGTAGGTGTTACAGAAGAAGACTATGACCATGGAGGCCAAGCCCAGACCTGAGAGAGGGGGGGGCAGAGAGAGAGAGAGAGAGCGAGAGAAAGAGAGAGAGACAGAGACATCCACTGAAACGGATTCTGGTACCAGAGTTTTTGGTCTCGAACATCACGGAGGTTATAAGGTTGTTGTCCCGGTGTTCAAGGTTATCAGAGGCTGTAGTGAAGCACACAGCACTTCTTCAAAGAGCTACAAATATGCAGAAAAACATTCGACTGCAATGGATTCTAATTTTGAAGGAGAATTTAACTTGAGCAGGACGCGTGGATCAGCGATGAGTCTCATAACACGGTGCCACGGGTTCTTGGTCAAGTGCACACTACGGAGTGGAATCTGGATCAGTACCATCATTGTGAATTCCCATCTGTGAATAAGACCAGTGTCAGGCCTGGACTCCAGGATTCCATCTGTTCTCGGACAGTCTGAGGTACCTTTGAAGAGGGGGGCGATGTTCCAGGCAGAGACCCCTCCCTGCTTCATGAACTGTCCCAGTGCAATCTCCAGGAAGAAGACCGGGATGCCCCCGATGAACACGATCAGCATGTAGGGGATGAGGAACACCCCTGCAACGGGAGACAAAGACGCGTCACACACGCGTCACGTGGTCCAGGAAAGGCAGGTGGAAACATTAATAGGGACAATCTCACTTTATCAAATACGTGTCACATCATATTTGTTCCAATGAATTCAGATTCATCTGTTCCTGGTTATCACACCTCATCACATGACACTCAACATTCTTTATGAACCCTGGAAACGAAGGCAACAGCCAGCAGGGTCAGTGGCTGCAGTCCTGGTGTGGACTTGTTTATAGACCCTAAGTCCTTTAGAGGCACGGCCACTGGTGGTGCTGGTCCATGTCCCCTATCCCACATGTCACTGGGGGACAACAGCTCATAGGAAAGTCATTTTCAAGTATTTTTGGGATAAAGAAACTGTCGTTTCAATGCCTTGATAACTCCATAAATCCAGTTTAAGTTTATATAAAATAAATAAAATAAATAAATTAATAATTAAATAAAAAGTTTAAGGAAGTGGAATGTTTATGAAACTCTAGCAAGTTTCTGCATAATTCTCCAACAGTCTGGCAGAGAAATATTGAATAAAGGGTTTGACTTTGTGATCTAGAACACAAATTCATAGAACTCATCACTACGATGAACCCTTATTTACACCATGTCATAACTAGTATTATTCAGGGATCAGGGATCAGAACCAGCCTCATTAGAACACTGATGTTCCTCTCCAAACACCCTCAGAACCAAACACCTGGCTTTAAAGCTCTGTGGGATCACCTGGTTATCAGCAAGTATTCACCCTTCAGCTTCTAGTCCATGGACAGCCAGTAACAGAGGGAGTGAGGACAGAGAGACGCTGGGTGGCAGCCAGGGCCGAGCACAGACCAGGACAAAGATAAGGGCTGAACTGGAAGTCTCTGTGGGAGATAAACCTTATCGTCTCCCATCCACACATCTTCTGAGCGTCTTGGCAAAAAAACGAGGCAGACGGATGACTTTCAAAAGAAGATGGTAAGAAACAATGGACTCCCGCAGGAGTTACTGGTCCTGACACAGACATGGAGGACTGGTTTCATTCTGATAGGCAGCAGCGTCCTCTT
Organism: Aulostomus chinensis; assembly: GCF_037954235.1. Lineage (NCBI taxonomy): Eukaryota > Metazoa > Chordata > Actinopteri > Syngnathiformes > Aulostomidae > Aulostomus > Aulostomus chinensis. Next base: position 29,747,393 of record NC_141328.1, on the reverse strand, counting down.
CACCATCTCCTCAGACTCTTGGCCTGTAAATGAGCATGAACACGCAGCAGAACCAGAGAGGACGTCTAGTTCTCAGTGATGTGGTTTGAACAGCACTGTAACGAGGTGATGCCACTACAGTGCACCGAAGAGAAAAGAGTCACATGACCAGCTGTGACGCACATCAGAGGCAGGCTACGGGAAGGAGGGAAAGATGGACAGATCAGAGGAGGGAGGCAGAGAAAGTGGGACAGCAGAGGAGGTTCAGCAAAAACAAAAATGATACACCGAGGCATCGACGCGGTCGGCTCTGCAACAGCATTATTGATTGACACTTCACCTCATTCAGACTATCACTCTTTATGTCATCCGCTGAGAGCACAGGGCTGCAGCCTTATAAGGAAACATTCACGAGAGGAACAGAGAGAGGGGTGGGAGGGCGAGAGAGAGACAGCAAGAGAGGGAGACGTGAAAGGAATGAATGGACGAAATGCTCTTGCTTACATTCGCTAGCAGACTGGCTGAGGAACTGCTGCTTCAACAGGCTTCAGAAAATCCTCTCCCATCATAGCTGGACCAGACACATCAGAACCAGCAGTGGATCAAACACACCACACTGACAGTCTTTGGCTCAAGTGCGACCTTGTTTCAGGAGGAAAAGTGTCTGAGTCAGAGTCCCAGCTCTTATCTGATACTGTTGTTGTGTTTCAAGGTGTACCCGGCCAGGGCTGGTCAAGGACACGCCATGAGTGTGTAGCGAATGTAGCGAAGGAGGAGACGAGAGCACACAGTCACAGCTCAGGTCATTGTGTGACATATCCATATGCCTCCTTATCGGGAGAGTGGGAGAGAGCACCTTTGTATGCTACATGAGCGCTGGGCAGGAGCGGGGGGGGGGGGGGGGGCTGTGTGAGGCCGGCCATTGTTATACGATACCAGAAGGTGGGTATCAGACCCACAGGTCACAAGACACACACACACACGAGGGAGACGGGGGCTGTACCAAGAGACACACACAGCATTCAGGTTAATTCCAGCAAACCCTCATAAGAAAACAGAGAAACGGTGGTGCAGGGGGGAGGGGAAGGAGGACAAAGAAGGAGGAGGACAAAGAAGGAGACGTCAGAGGTCACAACCAGGACAGGTTACTACGAGCAGGGTTGCAGAGGAAATGTACGGAGGCAGGAAAACTGTAGGACGACTTGTGCCTCTCCTCGTCAAAGGGCACCTACATGCATGGGGGGGCACAACATCTCAGCTGCGGCCTCGCAGCCACGCAGCCCTGCAGCCCTGCAGCCACGCAGCCCTGCAGCCACGCAGCCCTGCAGCCACGCAGCCCTGCGCCTTCTCTCACTTTCATTTACAACTCCCTCTCTCTGAGGGAGCCACACAAGAAAATACAAGCCTCTTCAATTCCAGTGTAAAGTAGCGAGCTGAAAACTTGAGAGCAGCTCAGCATTCAACAGTCACAGCCACGACTGGAGGACGATGTTCAGCCCTCGCCGGCCCCCTGGGCTGCGGGTCCCGGACCCCGCAGGTGTCTCCGGTCCCTCGACACGCACAACTATTATCACAACTTCCAGCATGTAAAAGTCCACCGCTGAAGTAGCTGATGAGATGCTGACACGCCGCGCTCCATCAGCCTGGACCGAACAGATGCAGTAAAATCTGTCACAGTACTTCATAGCTGCTCCCCAGTACTCGCTAACAGGAGCCCTCAGCTCTCCAAGGTGTTTTCCCTCCTGCATCACTTCTTAGTGACCAGTACAGCTAAACTGTTGTCTGCTCACTAACTGTGCAGGTCGCCTGGTGAAATCCAGGTTTTCTTAATCCAGGTTTATGATCAGTCATCCACTAACATTTTAATTGAAGATCAAACCAACCAAGGAGAACCATGCAAGTCCGGCGCCAGGGTGAAGGAGCGAGAGGAGTGCGTCCCTTGGCCTGCAGCTGGTCACCGGTTGGTGCAGAGTTTGGTTGATCTAAATCCATGAACACCACCGTTGGTGGATTACTGAGCAAGAGGACGGGGACTGAACCTCCTAGTTTAGCACTTGTAAATACACTTCAAGCTAAATATGCGTGGCTGGCTGTTTCTGCATTCTGGAGACACAAAGAAGTGATGCAGTGGCAAATATAAGTACTTGTGAGTACTTGAGGGACAAATACAGTTCTGGGGTGAAGTATCTCTGTAACCCTCAACTACGGGAGCTCACCTCCTCCATTCTTGTAGCAAAGGTACGGGAAGCGCCATACGTTGCCCAAACCAACAGCAAAACCCACGCAGGACATGATGAAGTCCATCTGTCTGGTCCAGGTTTCTCGCTCCAAGGCTGGTACCGCCACAGCCCCGTTTCCAGTCCCAGCTGTCGCTCCATCCTGTGTCTGCGGCAGGCCGACACCTCCGCCCTCCCCGCACCCAGGCCCCGCACCAGGAGCAGGCACCAGGGGGTGAGCCGATCCTCCTCCCTCCTCCTCAGACAGGGTCCCTGCCTCCAGCTGGGGAAGACTGATGTCACCTGTGGGAGACGAGAGGGAGCAGAGGAGTGTGAGGAGCTCCAGGACGGAAAGGATGGAGACAAGGACAGCAGCAAATCCCGGGAACACAAGTCCACTCGCGCTCTTCTCATCAGACATGTTTACTCAAATGGAAGACACTCAATCTGACATCACACATCGGCACTGGATGGATGGACCACAGTCTCCCGGGGAACATTTGGACTGAGTGGAGGAGACGCAGGGAGAGCCAGAGTCCAGCTCAGGCACTGAAGCGTCACCACAGGGACCTCGACTGAGAGACTGAGACGCAGCAGGGCTATAATCACCCTCACCGCCGAACAGGCTTTAATTAACCGCCTCACGCCATTAGCACTGGAACTAAAACCATGACCCCCCCCCCCCCCCCCATCCTCTCAGCGGGTCAGACGAGAGTGCTGCAGGAGCGCTCCCGTCCGTCAACCATGTTCTCTCCTTCAAACAGGCCACTGCAAAAATGCGCGTATAAATACGTACGGCGTGTGACGTCATGAGGGCCGTTCCACGATATCCGCGCCAGCTGCTCTCCGCTGGGTGCAAAGCGAGGCAGCTGAATCCAGATCAGAGCAGTTTGAGGGGGGGAGTGAGCAGAGGAGGGAGGAAGGTGGGGAAGGTGAGAGGAGACGTGAGCTTTGCGATGATGAGGGTCACGTCAGGAGTGAGGGAGGGATTTAAGGTACAGCAGCTGAGAGGTGCTGAGTACCTGCTGCTCTCAGGTGGGAACTGGACGCGCCTCCAGCTGAGACAGCCCTGACCTGCAGGAGCCCGCTGGTCACCTGAGTCCACCTGAGGCAGCTGTCATCCAGACGCGTCATACACGTACAGGGAGAGCAGGAAGCTGGCACCCACCAGCTCCCAGAACAACGTACCGTACCTGCACCTCAGCCTGCAAGTCTTTAAAAGCCCCTAAAAGTCTCTTCCGGGGGTGGGGGTGGGGGGTTCAAGGGGGGGCCGATCTGGTGCCCATGACCACCAGCCCCCCCAGGGAGCCCTCTGTTCTCCAGGGGAGCTGCTGCATCGCTGCACTCGGTCGAATCTCAGGGGCAATGATGATGAGAGAGGTCCGGGGAGGCTGCCGACGCGCGCGCCGCCTGGGCAGGTGAGGATGCCTCCATCACCAGCATGCGGCGGCTGCTCCTGCCGGTCTCCCCCGACACACACCGACACACCAACGTGAAGCAGCGGACGCGTCTCACTCACCTTGACCGGTCTCCTCCAGCTCGGGCGACATGCTGCCGGCGACCCGCACAGAAATATGAGTTTCTGGGCTCTAAGAAGCTCCGCCGCGGCGGGTCGAGACGTCCGCGGGCGCCGAGCTAACGCGGCGCAGGCGGCTCGGAGCGGCGGAGGTGCAGCCGACACAGCCCCGCTGCTCCGGTTTGATATTCTGAGTTTGTTATGTCGCCTTTCTGAAATAAAAATATCGCAGTTTTAGGGTAGATCTCACGGTGGAAGCCCTCAGCTCAGCCGAGAGGGCGAATGTTCACGAAGCGCCGCGGTCAGTTCAGCCGTTGACTCGGAGACTCAGAAGCAGTCGACGAAGCACTTGAAGGTCAGCCTGAAGAATCTCATGGAGGACAGCGGGAGGAAGAAGGAGCTGCGCTGGAGCTGAGATCCGCTGCCTCCCGGCCGAGTCAGGAGCCCGGCAGCCTCAGCGCGATACCGCGGAACGACGGACAGACGCAGGACGGGATCGCTCGGGTCGGTCGGTCCGGACGCTCCCTGCCGCCTCCTCCCGCCGCCGTGTGACGTGATTGGCTAAGGGACCCGGCGGTGCGCGCAGCATCAGCAGCAGTGGCGGCTGGAGGAGGGAGCGCAGTCGCGGGGAGGCTTTAACATCCCGCACTCGTCCTTGACCCGCCAGCCGATCTCATCGCCGTCACGTCCTCATTCACGCAGCTCCCGCGGCCGGAGGACGCGAACCGCAGAATTATTCGATTCCACTCGGGTTTCACAAAGTCCCACTTGGAAGCAAACCGGAGGTGACGGCCAGCTGCAGGCCTGTTCCAGCTGCTGCAGCGGGACGTGGAGACGAGGGCGTCTGGCAGCCGCGGCACGTCAGCAGCCCGAAGACGTCCGCCAGGATCCTGATCAAATATGAATGTCTCCGGTTCCCGCTTCCCTCGCGACGAGGAAACAAAACAATGTAGCAAATGTGAAACATCATAAAAACGTGTTTGTGACACAGACGACGCTGCCACTGATCAGGGACCAGCCGTCATCCTGCCAGTGGTATTTGGACCAAAGTACTGCAGTTCCTACACTGTACTGTCACCTTCTCCACTGGGTTTTCATTGTTCCTGTTGTGCTGGGGAGTTTTTTTCTGGAGTCGAGGCTCCGCGTGTCAGTCGGACCACGCAGATGCTCTGAGGGTCATTTACAGGAGCTGCAGCTGCGCTTACGTCACCATCAGGAGAACAAGCTGGCGCCTCGCAGCCCGCTCCCATCCCAGACCTCGGGCGACATCTAGTGGACGCAGTGGGTCGTGACGTTTTTATAAATCACCACTCGTGACACAACCACTACTGAAACATGACTTTATGCAGTTCCCAGCACAGAGCAGATCCGCTCAGACACACAACAGACTCGGTGCAACATCCAGCTCTTACAAATATGCAATCCTTACTTCACCCAAAATTGGCAATAAATAAAAGCTCCATGACACATAGTTTTGGGTTGCTCAACCCAAGTTTGAGGCTCCACCTGCAGGGCGGCCTAGACCAGCTGCACGTGGGCAGGAGCTTATTAAACAGATAATAAATACATGAATAAATATCTATGATTAAAGCTTATTAAAACCAAAACTGAAGGACAGACAAACACTGATGATGTCACATTCACAGATGGATATTCTGTTATGGCTCATAAATAAAGGTAGAACTCTACTGTGGTGACGAGCGCCGCCGTCTCTCTGACCCTCACGTGACTCTGCTAGTGTTCAGGAAGTGATACGGCGCTCCAAGGTCCAGGTTATATTCGCTGATCATAACAAGCGCATAACTAGCTTCTCTTTAATGAAGAAGCTAGGTGTGCTTGTGCACCGCGTCACCATGGACGTTCCGTTGGTGCGCCATTGTGACTTCACAACCTGGGAATTCTGGGCACAAGGAAATCTCCGATGAACCGATGACCTGGAGCCAAGACCACAGTGACTGGCTGACCGACGCGTTTCCTGCAGCTCTCTGACGTGGACTCTCACCAGACTTTCATTTCTGTTTGATGTTTGACACCCAATCCACGATACGAAGCAGTAGGTGGCGCAACGTTTCCAGTCCGGTGTCATTTACCACAGCAGAAGAAGACCGAGTGGCGTGAGGACATAACTGAGAGGCAACACAAACGGAAAGTAGACGTGGGGAAGTGGAGCAGCAGAGATCACGAAAGCCACCGACTCCTCCAGCTACGTGCTTGGACAGGTTGTGCTCAGCCCCCCAGGTCTTTGTGTCTGCCGCCGCCATTCCCACTTTGTCGACACACCAACTTATCCACCTTCCTCAAGCATGGAAAACTTTTTTAAAGAGTTCAGGATTTTTTTTTCTTCTATTTCACGTGCTTACGCTCAGGTATTTTTGGCGGATCAAAAACGTGGATAGAAAACAGGCTGTCGGATGGAAACATGACCAATGGCATGACCCCAGGGATACAACACCTTACATTTCTATTCTCACATAAACCAACTAAAATATCGTTTCACAATGTTGTCGCTGACGGAGGTGCACTTGGGCAGAGACGCTGATAGAGATGTGTCGTGAGAATTTCAAAATAAAGGTGTTTTGATGTTGCATCAATGCCATGAGATTGCTGATCATTTCACTGATGCAGATCGATCAGAACTCGGAAGTGTCATCTAATCCCAACGTGACCTTTGTGTGGAACTACGCGTCACTTAGCGCCACACTGTCACTGAGTGAGAGGCCTAAATATGTGGTTTTCTGGCATCGGCCGACTGCGGGTGCTGTGGTGAAAATAGCATTTACTCTGTTCACGCTACCTGTGATTATAAATAAATAGTGAGAAAACTGAACAAGCCACTGCAACTCGACATCAGATTAAAGTTCAAAGTTCCCTTTGAGACTGACGTGCACGGATCGAGTGAACGAGGACATTCAGGCAGAAGTCTGACCGACGTGGTCAGCTGTAAGTCTGGTTCATTCACAGCAGAAGATCCCTGGGACGTTCCTGTGAGAAACGCTCCTTTCAACGACATCATCCGTCACTGCAGGGTGATCCGTCAGGCCTCACTGGCCAGACGGATGCCATACAGACTCAGCTTCAATAAAAGGTCCAGGCTATAAGTCCTGGTGGAGGTCACTGTGGGAAAGTGGTTGGTAATGTTCCTCCACGCCTGACTTAGCTCGGTACCTTTGAGCAACTAGTCTCTGGTAGCGGGCCTGCTGCTGGTGGTCCGGGTCCACGTTTACCCAGCTGTTGGCCACCCACTTCAGACCTCGCTTCACAGGGCAGTCTCCATGCAGGGAGTACTCATCAAGCTCACCCATCCAACCTGGGAGGAGACAGGCAGCCATTAGGAATCACAGGGAAGAGGGAATCACACACCACCTACTGGACTCCAGTGGTATTACTGCTGCTGATCAAAACACCATTTTCCTTCTTCTGACTGCAACTCCATTAGTTGGTCTCTCTCAGTCTCTTGTTCAGCTCTAGTCTCATAGTCCACATTACTGACTAATACTGGCCACCTGGAATGTGTCCCTAATCTCTGGCTGGATTCCTAACAGGTCCGTCCTCTCCAGTTTCTACCAGCAGAACATCTCCAGCTGACAGAACAAACTCGAAGGAGAGCCTGGGACAATTCTCTCTCCATAAGATGACCAGAGCAGACATTTATACCTGGTTCTCCTAAACTCAGGCCTGCCAAATTTATTTCTGAATCAAATTCATGTTCAAGGGGCGGCGTGGCTCAGAGCTAGAGCGGCCGTCTGGCAACGAAGGGTTGCTGGTTCAATCCCCAGCCCCCGGTGACCATGTCTAAGTGCCCTTGAGCAAGACACTGAACCCCTAATTACTCCTGATGGCCCTGCAACGGACTGGTGACCCGTCCAGGGTGAACCCCGCGTCTCACCCAATGTCAGCTGGGATAGGCTCCACCCCTGGCTCAGGACTCTGCTGATCTTCATGGCAAAATACAATGAAACATCATGTTGCTGTTTAACGTTAGATGTGTGCTGCATTTCATCATTTTCATTTTAATCACTGGGTGACAATACATGGATTAGCACGACTGAATCAAATATCTGGCGGTTATTAAACCTGCTTATAGGCGCTGGATACCAAACAACCTCAGTCACCATTAAGTGGACTAGAAATGCTGGATTGCGGATTTAAGTCTGTCACAGAGAAGTTGGCCTTTGACCTCCAAAATCTGTTCATTTCATCCTGTTAAACCCCACTGATGTTGTGGCAGATTTGAGGAAATGCCTCACACCAATGTGATGCCTTCAATGCAGCAGCTAAAGCTGCTCATCCCAGTGACGGATCACACTGAGCAAAGGACAGACTCAACGAGGAGGGATCGTGGCTGCAGCGCGGTCTGTCGGAGGACGGAACCAGGTAATGGACCACACAAAGGACGGTGTGGATGAGTTGAAGCTCAGTGGACAGAGGTGTGACACTCTAGTGAAGCGGAGCAGTGTCAGAAAGAGGAGGAACGTTGGTTTAGTCCTAAAGTTCCGACAATTCAAAGCAAAGCGATGGTGCGGCACTGAAGCTTATCGCTGCTGAGCACGGCTACATCAGGCTCTCATCCCACGGCTCTCTAACACTTTCCAAATCTTGCCGGAACAAACAGATCAAATTTTGATAGGTTTCGCTGTCAGAGACGAGACAACGCACAGGGGTTGTGGGATGCAGGGATGTGAGCATATGAGCGCAGGGGTGTGGCACTAGTCTGTGATAACTCACGACTCGAAGATGGACACAAATCATCCACATCCTGTTCTAGGATTTGTGTATGTGTTTGATTCATACCTCTACCATCGGAGAGGTGGTTGTACCAGAGGAGTGCGGTCCCAGCTGTAGGTCTTATCCTCAGGTTTCCTTGACCACATGTCTCCTGGACGTCTGTCAAATCCACTCCATCTTGGACAAGTGCCTAGAAATCACACACATTCAGGTCAAGTGCAGCTGTTAGTCCACAGAAGCAAAGAAGCTTTGCATGATGATCAGTGTGGAAGCGGCAGCTCGCTCACCTGCTCTTCATAGGTACGATTGTCTGCCACAGGAAAAGTAGTTTCACCACCTTCCTCGATGGAGCTGAGGTAGAGTACCACAGTGAGATACCTGGGAGAAAATAAGTAAGTGACCATAAATACATCATTGTGAAATGTGGTATTTTGTTTTATACACCAGTAAACTGAGCAACTGAAGGTCATGCATTCATCGAGCAAAACGGTCCCTTTAGGAGCTGGCAGGAACTGAAGACCACCCTGTATCTGGATCCTGAGGTGTGCGGTGTTACGTACCGATAGACACACACGTCACATGAGCAAATAATAGTTTGTCTTGTCTGTGAATTACTGCAATATAAAAAACTAACTGAAAATGTATTTATACTGCATTGTGTACTGAATCATGTTAAATGAGCAACTAAAAGTTAAGTCTGTCCTTGTCTCTGAAATCATAACAATGTGATACGTCCTGAATTAACATACCCATGAACCCAATGGAGACTACACACCTGCATGAGACCTCTGTGAGAGCAGATGTGTTTCCTGCCAGCCGTGTGTGCGCGCAGGTCGTCTCTGGGTGGGAGGGGCTACTGTCATGGTGGGCATTGCTGAAGTCTCCGTGCTCATAGCGAACGACCTGCAGCGGCTCACTCATCTCAACCAACGCCGTGGGCAGACGTGTCAGACTGGTCACTCTGAGCTCGAGCGAAGCAGACTATGTTTCACAACTACAAGCGCATGGGATGCCAAGAGCACGAGAACCTGTGTGCACATACCTGTTCTTCAGTGTGCGCAGCACATGATGGGATCCCAGGCCTTGATAGAGCCACGTATGTTTGTTTCTCTGTGCGAAGCGACTTCTGTGCTTCCCACCCGGCTGCCGTTCCGAGTGCTGCGGCACATCATAAACACGCCTGAACTCCTCCAAGGTCAGCATCCCTGTCAGGTGCACACGTACATACAATAGCAATGTGAAATGTTGAAACCAGTCCTCAGGTTATGTTCCACAGCAACTCCAGGTCAACTTGATTCATTGTTGTAATTCTTGGACGATGTCATGAACAGTAAGTTCTAATAGTCCCATCCGTCTTTTCTGCCCTCCCGTTCCTATTTGTGCAGCCTTGCTGTTGCTCTCAGCTCTATGAACGCCAGGCCCCCATCACCTCCCCAGGGAGAGCGTGCCTCAGCTGCAACAATAACTCTGGGGTGCCAGAAAAGAGGTGGCTGGCAGAGGGGGGTCAAATGTAGAGGAGGGAGTGTGGGGGAACGGGGGAAAATGAAGAAAAGGGGTTGGAGAATAATCACTTTTTAATGAGACAGGGTTAGGCACGTCCGGAGCAGGATAGCCGGAACGCCTAGCACAATGGCCTCCGATCAAAACGGTGTCACTACTCTTCCAGCCTTGCCACTCAAAGACTTGCATGCATTTGCAAAATGCAATATCAGTCACAATTGCCATGATAAGGCTTTTCTTTTTTGGACTCCCTTTCCCAAATGGAGATTGACAAAAATCCCAAATGTACCGACACACACTGGCACATACACACAAACCACCAGAGTATGAACCTGTTGCGCCGGCCTCCAGACCAGTGAGAATCTGCCGCAAGTTTTCTGGGTTCAGCCAAGTCCCATCTCGCGAGCGCGAGTGACTCACAATCTGGAAGAGAGACCAGAATAGTTCTAACTATACAATGTGACAGCCCCACGAAACCATCAGGGCTCAAAACTGATCGACTGTTCTGCAAAACAGCTTTATTCCACGACCATGAATACAAGGTGTTCTTCTTCTGTCACCTCCTGCTTCTGCAGCAGCCCGTCCTGGTTGAGGTCCAGCAGACTGAAGACCTCTTCTGTGCTGAGAGAAAGTAGTGGCTGGTTGGCCTCCTCCTGCCCCTGGCTGGGTGCTGTCACCTGGCTCTCCATCAGACCCTTGAGCTGAGCCAGCTGCACCACCACACGGCACTCCTCCTCGGACAGGAAGCCAGGAATCTCTGACAGAATTTGGAAACAGACATATTTGTAGAGAAACATTGTAGCCTTTGTCACACGTGACTGAAATGTTGCCAGTAACTTTTAAACAAGGCAGAAATCTTGTTTTTCCATCCAAATGATACAATGAATGTAAGGAGTCTACTTCTATCTCAGGGAAGGCTGAAAAGCTCAGTCCCTGAGTCTGGAAATACAAATCAGGTCCGACACAGTGAGACTTTGCCAGATTCACAGTTAGGAAATGAAAGGCCCACATTAGCATAACACCCGCCAGGCTGCAGTCTGCCTGGGTTAGAGTGAGGATCAGGAGTAACCCCTCATTCAGAGAGACTGGCCTGGAGACTGTGCAAAGCTAACCAAAAACCTTCAGAGTGCAGTTGAGTTTCTGGTAGGTTCAAAGATTACATGTGGATAGCGAGAGACTCGCTTCAGACCATTAAAGCTGATCGGACAACTTGGTATCGGCATCAGCCTGATACTGGCACACTGGCACGCACGTTACTGAATGTATCTTAATGATCATTTTTACCAACTGCTTCCTTGTTGGAGGGTGGTATCGGTATCTGACCCCACCGAGGGTGAGGTCACCACAAGCACATGAACCGAAAGTTTCTCTTCAATTCCAGACTGACAGCAGTAACATCAAATATCAGTGTCATCAGAAACATCTTGACTCTTCATGTCCCTGTCACACACAACTGCATGAACGAGTGATTCTCTCATGAGTGGATCAGGAGATCTCCATGAACAGTCCCATCTTAATCTGACAGATCACTCAATAGATTATTTGAGATTACCACTGAGAGACGGATTGATCATTGTATGCTCAGAAAACAATGATTAGGAATAAAGACCCTAAAAAGAAGAAAAATATCAGAAAATTCCGGCCTGAGTGTTTGATGACACAAGTCCTCATTAAAACACACAATCACGCCACATAAATGTTTTCAGGAAAAACCCTTTGGTTTGTGCTCTGAAAAAATACTGCTGCTTTGAACACCGATTACAATAAGAGCCACACCCCCGACTACCTGGTGGTCATCCCTACCACACACACACACACACACACACACACACACACACACACACACACACACACACAGCGTCACCACAGTGGGCCAAGTGTTGTAAAGTCTTCCAAGTGGACAAACAACTATCTCCACAAGTGTGTGTGAGTGAGTCAATACTCTGTCTCATGTTGTGTACTGAACAGACATTGTAGGAGCCATAATTTATAGCTGCAAATAGAGTTTGAAATCTAGATTGTATTTTTATTATTATTTATTTACACCATGAAGGAAAGCCTCAATAGACATCAGGGTTGAATTTATTAAGGTATGACTGCAAATATACAAAGAAGTCAAATCAAGTCAGTTTTATTTCTACAGCGCCAAACCCCAACCAAAGTTCTGTCCTGACTCTGTCCAAGTAGAGCAGGTCCAGCACCTCCCTCCTTCAATGAACCTCCACCCAACAATTCTCCATCAGCAGCACATCCTGCAACAGCAGCCACCAGAACCTTCCTTTACCAGCAGGAAGGTGGAGCAGATCCAGGATCAGTGGGGACGGAGAGAGAGCAGGAGAGCAGGACAGAGACAAGAACCATGCATGTTGTCCCTCCATCAGTCCACCCATGTCTGTCAGTCATTCTCCCTCTTAATAAAAGGCTTCCGGCAGGTTGGCTGCCAGCACAGTGAAGGCCTTGTTTGTCACCCGTGTCTTTTACACTGCACCCACTTGGTTGATCCCCATTGTCCAGTCAAACCTCATTAATCTGGATTTCAGATATGAATGAGGGGGGGCTGAGCTTTCTACCTCCCATCACGGTCTCCCTTTCTACCCCAGAGAGGAAGTGACCTGTTTGTCTGAACAAGAATCAGGCCAGCAGCAGCAGGACAGCACCAAATCTGTTTGTGTTCTGAATGCATGTAAGACCCCCCCCCACACACACACACACACACAGCCACAGGGTGCATGCACACGAGGATGCTACCCCTGCAGCAGTTACTATCAGTCGTGATTTATCTGACACTATATTGATACATTATTCATCTGCTTTCCAGCCCAAAGTGATATCTTCTAATTTCTTGTTGTGTCTCACTAACAGTTTGCAGCCCAAACAGCGACAACTCCTGATTAATTTAATGAAAACAAGTCACCCTCAGAATTACTAATCAACTGAAGTCTGCACTCTGAGTGTTCCTAAAACATCCAGTCTTTCCCATTCAGCAGCAGGGGTGGATCACCAAGAAGTGCAAAAGCAATGAAGGGCATCCTACTTATAGGTGGGTTGTTATAAGTGTGGGATGGAGGAGTTTCTCAACATGAAGGCCCAGCTCTTCCTCAGCTCAGGCTGTGATGATGGAAAGGTTAGCGAGCCAAAGTACTGAAATGGCAAATCATTCGCCAAACTACTCCTGAGGTCTGTCACACACACTTAATCTGCTTCTCTAATGAAACTTGAACGTGTTCCACCCCTTCTCCCGACTGCTCTCCACACCTCCCCTCACCCTTTCCTATGCTAATGTAATCACCACCCACTATAAATACACCTATTCTCCATTTCTCTCGTGCGCTACAAAGGGGTCTTCATTTCCTTGAGACACACGCTCAGGACCTTTTTGTCTTTCTAACTTCAAAATGACTGTTGTGCACTCTTCTTTTTTTACCACTTTAATCTCTCATTTAGCTCCCCTTCTTTTTTTCCTTCTGCTTGCTGGGTCAGGCAGCACATTGGAGCTTGGTGTTGGGAGAACAGGGGCAGGGCAGGGCAGACAACCAAGGGCTGAAGGGAGGTTAAGATCTAGTTCTAGACAAGGAGATGCAGAGCAAGAGAATGGTAAGGTGTGGAGGCACCCTGGTGCTACCACTGGACTAAGATCCATGCTTTCTATGGGCGAAGGTGGAATATGGGGACCCCGAAGTTCCTCTAGCTGTGTGCCCATCCCATCGGGAATGGCCTTGTGCCAAAATATCAGCTATGACACCATGAGGATGCCCAACCTGCTGGGCCACGAGTCTCCGGCTGAGGCGGTACAACAGAGTGCCAGCTGGTTGCCACTTCTGGCCCGGGAGTGCCACCCTGACGCTCGCATCTTCCTCTGCTCTCTTTTTGCGCCCATCTGCCTCGACAGGTACGTTCAAACAAAACTGCTTTTCTTTTAAGTAGATTTTTTCAAAGACATTAACATTCCTTCACAGTTTTATCAGAATTTAAAAACACATAGAACAGTGTTACAGTATTCATACAGTATTCAAAGTACAGCTCAAGTTGGAGTGTAGTAGAAGAAAAGGCAGGGAGCAAAGGAGAGTTGGCCGTGACACAATCTAACAAACATGACTTGGACACTGGCAGGCTGCACAGAGGTGAAATATACTTTTAGTCATTCGATGGGTGAGTCGGAGTGAGATGCTTGAGAGGTGTTACCCTTTGACGAGCTATAAAACATGGAGGTCCCTGGAGAAAAGCTCTGGTTTCTCCTATAAACCAAATCATGACAGCAGGATCATCTTTTTTGTCACATGACTACATCCCAGGTAAAAAGTTGGTGTTTGCACTTCACACCACAGACACAAATCCATCCAGCTATTCATTCCTACCTTGATCATCTCTCATGTCAGGTTTATAACACCCTGCAGAAGTTTGTGTGAATCTGTACGTGACAGTTGCGCACCAATCATGAGTTGCTATGGATACCCTTGGCCAGACATTCTGCACTGTGACCAGTACCCTGCCGACCATCTCATGTGCATCTCTTCCATCAGCAACAGCACAGCAGGGCCTAAAGGTAAGACATTAATGGTGGACAGATACGCTTAACCGAAAAAACTACTCAGACTGGTATCGCACTATTTCAGTGCCTCAAGCGAGCTGCCACGACTGTGAGCTGGAGGAGGCACCCTCTTCAAAAGAGACACTCGAAACCTTTTGCAGGAGTGATTTTGGTGGGTAACAATATTCCTGAAACAGACTTGAGGATAATTCTCTATTTGTTCATTCGTTAAAAGGTAGACAACTGACTGTGATGCAAATCATACTCTGCTTATCTGCTATCTTTACAGTCGTGAAACTACGTCTGGCTCGGCTCAGGAACAGTCCGGTCAGCCTGTCGCAGTTCTCACTGGCAGCCAAGCTGGATGTTCTGAAGCATGGACCCTTACTGGGTGGGCAGATACGCTCTCACGTTGAGCTTTGGCTGGAGAGGGATGCCACCTGTGTGAAGAACATGACGCGACAGCACCCACGAGGTGGTGCCTTCCTTGTGACCGGAACAGTGCAAGGAGACCGCCTGCTGGTCAGTAAGGTTTATGCTTGGCAGAGGCGGGACAAGAACCTGATGGCAGCTTCCCGGAAATGGAAACGTTACCGATGTAGGAGATAGGCTAACGACAGATGGATAAGAATCTGACTGTGTATTTCAAACTTTACATTATGATTGGGCCTTCAGATTCCACTCAAACCTCTATGATTCTAGAAAGAGATACACCAGCCAGTAACAAAGGAGCTCATAAAAAAATGATACCAAATGTACATATCTTTGAATTAAAAGTAAATATTCCTGGTTTATATTTGTATAACTTTGAGAAAAATAAAAATGTGTTCAAAATCCCGATAAAATGCAAGTCAGGGATGACACGTCAACGGCTATGGCCCTCAGTGAACTAACCAAAGAGCAGCGGTTTCAGGCTGAGTGTCCTCATCTTGTGTGTCCGCTCAGCAACAAGAGAGACCGGCTGGACGTGTCCCACCTGCGGGTGAGCAAGAGGGGGGCAGGGGGTCATCAAAGGAGAGAATACTGTACCAACAGACTCAAAATGTTGAATCAGAATTTGGTTAAATTCTAGATATGCAACAAATTTACTGAGTGACATACTTGGACTGGGAGACGATTAATGGCTTTACTACATGAAGAGTCATTATTAGGTTCATGAACAATGAAAGAAATACTTCTGCATGCTTGTACACAAAGGTGTGGTTAACAGGTGCATGGGCAAAAAGGTCACTCGGGACAACAAGACGAGGTCCTGCACACTGTTAAAGAACACAATATTGATCCATAAATTTTAGACAATGTTTTCAACAGTGTAGATCTTCCACGGGTCAAATAGAACATGAACAACACGTAGACAAAAGGTTCATTGTGGCGTCATCATTTATAAAATGACTGATGGACTAAATGAGGATGATAGAAAATGAAACAGAAAAATATGACAAATACACAGACGTCGCGACTCACCCGTATCCCCTCCAGGCGGGGGAGACTGAAGCTCTGGCCGCGGTCCTCCTCATGGATCTCTCCTGGAGGATGAGGGCTGGGAGGAGGCAGGGAGCTCCCACCCTCGCTGACAGACGTAGAGGAGGCCCGGTTACCACCGACGAGTTCCCCGTGACCGTTGCTGTAGTGCACGTAGAGCAACAAGGCGATGACATTCAGGATGTAGACGTGGAAGAAGACCATCACCACGACGAAGTACGCCCGGGAGCAGACGCTGCTCCTCTGGATGGGCAGACGCGTCGGGCGGAACGGAGCGTTGTAGGGCATCGACGAGTCGCGGCTTCCGCCGGATTGTTCGTCCCGAAACAAGTTTTCCTGAAGATCTTCCATTGCTGTACCCGCACGCAGACCCGACTTTTACCCGGTGAGGTTACTGCCGACATTCATCTCGAGTTCGGTTGACAGCGTTAGCTCGCAGTACCGGGACCGAACCCCGCAGGGAGCCTTGCTCTGGTTCGACACAGATGGACGACGTCTCCTCGCTGCTGTCCAAAGAAACAAGGCGGTACGACGCGGAAACGCAGATGTGACTACAGTCGTTTGCTGTAACGGATAAATATGTCATCATTACCTAAGAGCGCTAATCCTGGGCTTGCTAACAGCCTGCTGCCCCTGACAACCTGCCTAACAACGACACGGACGAGCCGACGACTTCCGGGGAGCTGCTCAGGCCCGGCGGTGGAGCGCTAGCGGCATCTGGTGGTTCCCGCCAGAACTGCGTGACAATATCCCAGCGCCATCCTTCATTGGCTCTGCTTCTTCTTCTTCTTCTTCTTCTGCTTCTTCTTCTTCTAGATAGATTTTGGGCACTGAGAGAGTCTTTTTTTGGTCTTGGTCATGATGATTCTAAATGCAATGTTGTTTCTAATTTTTTCAAAGACATTAAAATCAAACCACACTGAACAAGTCCAGTTCCTATAATAGAGCGCTTAGACACTCATTTAAGTTATTTGGAGACTTTAAGACCTCAACAAAACAAGATATAACTTGTTCTGTCAAAGTTACGTATTGTGGCCTTGATATAACAAAATGCAGACAGCAACTTCTGTCTCATGGCTTCAAATAAAACCTAAACAATGTTAACAGTTATATGTCACGGTCGCTGGGAGGGTAAAGCAAGATTACGAGCAAGGATTGTGAAATAGAGATATTATAAACTAGAGAGAATTTGTTTGTTTGTTTAAGTATTCAGCCCTCCCTCTACCCAGTTGGTGCTGCAGCTGGTGTTTTCCCACCAGTTCCAGGCCCATGATCATGTCTGCATGTCCTTGCCAAGTCCCAGCGTGTCCCAGCAGCCTATTAGCAGTCATAACACCCGTATGCCCTCCTTCTCTCTCTCCCTAAATACCATCCTGTCTTATGAGTGCCCTTCTTGAAGTGTCCCACTCTCTCTCTCTCTCTCTCTCCGTCACACGCACCCTTTTCATGCTTAAACATCTACGCCTGAATGTTGAATGTTTCCAACCTATGTCCCTATTTTTATTCTCTCTTTATTTAGTTCTTCCTGCTCAGAGTGTTAAATACTGAACCTCATCTTCCAGATTTCTCCAAACCAATGTCGTGTTTTTATGATGCGGCACATTTCTCCCTAAGAGACATAAAGAGGGTTCCCTTCAGACACGTGTTGCCTTTGTGTCTTATTATTTCCTTTCCCTCCTGGTCAGAGCTCGTTCCACAAGTGGAAACACACGTGTGCTCTCTTGTGACAGCCACCGCCTCCTCCTTCAACACGGATGTCCTCTTTCTCCTTGAAACTTTTGTCTGGTGACCTGCTGCCTTCCTGTCCATGTTGATGGCCTCACAGCCTTTTACACCTCCCATCAGGCACTGAGCTTTAAGGCTTTTCTTCCCAGGGTTGTGTCCACACAAGAGCCTGTTCACTTCAGCTGATTCCTCTCCATTTCTATCAAGGCTGTAAATTTGCTCTCAGATGGACTCCATCAGAAGATCCTTGGTCTCTTTGATCTTTACTGAAGAAGGTTTCCTCAAAACTTAATAGGTGACATCATAGTTTTAGTCCTCAGATCAAAAGAAACAGAAATGCTTTTACAAAAATATACGTACATATTAATACAAACGGCATAAAATATTTAACAAACAAATGTTTAGAAGACTGAATTGTACTACACTCAATGGTAAGTGATGGAGAACTCTTCGTCCTCCCTCCTCTGCTCAGAGGGTGGTGGTGCTGCGCTACAGTGAAAATACAACTTTGGCGAATTGGATAAAATGTTATTTTATACACACACACACACACACACACACACACACACACACACACACACACACACTGCCATTGTCTTTGCGCGCCTCCAGGTAAGCCGTGCTGCTGTGACCCGGCTGCACCGGCAGGTGGCGGTGGAGGCCAGCAGCTCCTCCTCGGCCGTGTTTGCTGTGTCATCTGAGAGCCACCGAGGATCCGGTGATCCCCAGGATCGAGTCGCTCACTGAACTGAAGTCACAGCGGCAACGAGTTTAATCGGTCTGGTCATCGTTCCTCCTGGTCGCTGCGCGGTGCGCGCCGGGACGGAGACCACGTGTCTCCTGATGTCGAGCCTGTTTCTGATCTCCAGTCTTAGGACCTCGACGCGTCCTGCTGATCAGTGAGTTTCCTCTGACGCGTCAGCAGCAGGTCTGAGCTGCAGATGATGGCAGGCTCACATCCCAGCTGCCACTTCCCAACTCTACGTGCCCCCCCCCCCCCCACGCGTATTCACACACACACACACACACACACACACACACACACACACACACACACACACACACACACACACACACACACCCCTTGCGGTGTTTTCCGGGATCACGCCACAGCCTCCGTTCGGGATCCACACGCAGTCGCAGCGATCCGCCGATCGTCACCGGACAGGAACCCACCGGCGGATAATGCGCTACCGCGCGGCCAGCACGATCGGCGGGCGGGACCCTGCGACAGCCCGGGCGGCCCGGGGATAAGACCCGTCCGATCCGTAGCAGCCGAGCTCGGCGTTTTTATGGCCAAGTAGTTGCGGGAACTTGTCGCAGTGGCTTCTTCACCCCAGCGAGCTGCGTGGATCACCGTACACGAGTGGAACAATAGTCCCCTGCGACAGAAACAGGTCGGTGGCAGCGTTGCGGGGTTCTGGTCCCGCTCGGTCCACTCCACCTTCTCTTGGCTGCTGGGCTGGCGGGCAGGTGGCGGTGTTTAGGGTTCGGAGATGTTCGAAGGTCCTAAAATGCTTGAAGTCGTTGGTGCGGACGGCGGGGGTCTCCCGGGACTCCGGGTCCCCGCGGTCGCGTGTCCTATTACGCGTGAATCCAGGTCTGTGTCCGTCCTCGTCGAGTGGCCGTGTAACTTTTTCAAAGCCCTGCCCTACTCTCCTCCTCCCGGGCGGCGACGTCAGGAAAACTCGGGGAGAGACGAGCTGAGCGAAAACATAAAAGGCCGGGAGGTGGAGGAGCTCCGCCGGACGGTCCCGGGACTCGCGTCCCCCCCCCGGCGTCCCTCCCGCAGCCACGGCGCCTCCGCGTGTACTGGGACGACGCAGCGGGGGCCACTACCTCGTGTCTCCCGGCTGATCTCAGCAAGTTTGCAAACATATGTGGAGTTAATCTCTCCCATGTCTGCCCGGCTGCCAGAACACCGAGGCCCGGGCCGCTCACCCGCTGATTCACGGAGTTCACGGAGGCTCACACGCACCTCAGCATGCGGGACACCGCTGCTAGCACTGCGGAGCCTCTCGTACTCCACTGCCTCATCACCACCATGCCCACGGCCTCAACTGCTGGCTTTTCTCTGTTCGAGTCGTTGGTTTTCTTCCGCCGCTGAAGGCGCCTCCTGCTCCCGGCGGGATGAGCCTCTGTCCGGGTTGACCTCATCGGTGGTGGGTTTGCTTCTCAAAGCCCCTCGCAGTGCAGAGCAGTACAAGGGGATGTAGCGACCTTTTAGGGTCGAAGTAAGGACCAGAACCATCTGGTACCAGATGGTTCTGGTACCAGATGGTTCTGGTACCAGATGGTTCTGGTACCAGTCCTGGTGGTATCATCACCTGCAGGGTGAAGAATGTCGATTTCTGTTTAAGGCCAGTTGGTCAAAATCTTCTCATGTGGTTTGTGTGTAAAGGGTATCAAGAAGAGCTCTTCTTAAGGCATTATAATAATACTTATTTTTTTATTCTTATTATCAGTTGTAGTAGTAGTTGTACTAGTAATGGTATTGTTTCAGTTTACAGTGGAATCACCTGCGTTGACAGGCCTGCTCAGCCTGTGGGCTCTGCTCAGTTGGTGGTGTGTGCAGCTTCCCTTTAGTCCCAACGGCCACATGAACTCGGACCTTAGCAAATCTGATCCACACCACCGCTGAAGTGGTTTGGATCAGATTTCTAGGAATGTTTACCAGCCTGGTCGCTCAAGTAGGACTTGAGTGGATATTATCTGGTCTCATGTATGTGATGACCAGCAGATCTCCTGACAGTGTGGACAGAACCGGATCTGCTCAGAAACCAATCAGACTTACCCGCTGTTTGATGTCACAGGTTTCAGATTTCCTCGTCAGTCGCCCCTCCTACTTTCCTGATTAGTGCGTTTCCATGTCAGGTTGTGTCTGATGGTGTGGGAACAGCAATTTAACATTTTTATACTAAACTTTTGCATACACGATTACATGATTATGGGATAAATATTCTGATCCAATCTCGGCCACACATAATTTATAGAGTGATATGCATCCCCCTGCACTTGGTGAGACACATCCACCAACGCTGGTGACGAATGTCTTGTCATTTCTCCTCCTGTGGCTTCAGATTTGTCTGCTTGTCTGTCTCAGTCTGCTCATTAATGCACCTCCTTTTTAAACTGCCCATCATAACTCTGGAGATCAGGGTTGAGAGGCTGAGGAGGAGCCATGGGGATCATGAGGAGAATGCTTTTTTGGGTTACCTTCTGGTTAATGTGTGTGTGTGTGTGTACGTGTGTGTGTACGTGTGTGGGTGACCGTAGTTGGGCAGATTTGTGCATTACTCATGCATCCTTGGGCTGCCGCGCCGAGCGCTGCTCAGAGTGCTACTGAGTGCCCATTCCACTTTGAATGTGTGTGCATGCACGCGTGTGATTCATGTGCCACTGAACTGCAGAAGAATGCCTGTTTGTTAGTGATGTGAAAGCGAGGGAGGCAAGGCAGATAGGACAGTATGGCTGACACTAAATGAAGTCTTTGTCACAAAAGCTGCCAAAACTGCTCATCCTGATCTCCCAATATGAGTCGGCCAGCGAGCGTGTCAACTTTGCAGCTCTGTGTACGTCCTGTGGCTGCTGCAGACTCCCGTCAGCAGGTCCAGTCATCCTTGTCAGAGGCGCAGGACTCCCAGAGCTGCGCTGGCAAGGATCACACGCTGCAGCACTGTGTGGTAGCTGGAGCTCTGGAGGGGTGGACAGGTTCACATCTGGCACAAGCATGAGTGCACGGAGGAAAGGGAGACGTGAATTGTTTTTCCCCCTTTCTTCTTCTTTTCACCTCAGAGGCAGAAACTGTGGTTCCAGTCTGGGTCTGTAACCTAGCAACCCAAATGGTGTGTTTCTGTTGAATAGATCAGATTGTACTCCTCTGCTCCTCAGGGGTGTGTCAGCTCACCTGACCTTCACACACGCTGGGAAACACCTGCACATGCTCACAGAAACACATCAACAAGATGGTACCAAGTTTTGGAGGAGTTTATGTCTTCTGTGTCACTCTTTCTGCTAACCTTTGCCCCCGCATGCTCGTTTAATGGCACAGATAATGAAGCTGCTTCCTGTCACTGTTATAACAGTGAAAGTGCTTGTTAAGAAGTCTGAGGGCGTGAGAGCTGCCACCGTCACATGAGCGCGTCTCTGGTACGGGGAGTTGTGTTAGCTGGGTGTCTGCTGAGCAGGGCCTGCACATGCAGCAGCCGGGAGCCACATGTCTCTTCCCACACACCGAGGTGCCTCTGCCAATCTCTTCACACTGCCACGTCCATCTGCAGCACAGGCGAGGCAACATCCAGCACGCATTCATAACCCTCTGTTCCCTCTCAAACTTTGTTTTCAAAAGCAGTTTCCCGGACGGATCCACATACAAACACGATGGAAGTGACTACAACCTTGCAAAAGTACCCTGTAACTGAAAAATGCTGCTGTGGCAGCAAATACAAGCAGAGCAATCATGCATAGGAGCAGGAACAGATAAACAAAGGAGCTCACCAGTGCACGAGTACCACGACATGTCACAACTGACAGGCAGATCCCATACCAGAGTGGCGGTGCTGATCCACGTTCTGGTCCAGAATCCAGTCTATAGCTT
>NC_141328.1:29702625-29722625 GCF_037954235.1 Aulostomus chinensis | reverse complement strand
AGACATTACTGCTGGAACCCAAACTTAGAGTTTCATGAGTTACTTGTGTGTTTGCAAAACTTGGACACACAAGAGAGTTCTACACCCAACAGAGGAACAAGTGATGATGTCATTCGCCACTTTTACATGGAGATTCACCAGATAAACAAACCTGCATATTAACACCAAACGACCCGTGTTTGAATGTTTCTGCAAGTTAACCACATTGCCACATAAAAGTCAACAGTGTCTGTTTGCCCCGTCATGCAGGCGCAGCAATGACATACTCTTGTAGTCCAGGAAGAGGTTAGCATGTTGGGGATGAGGTGTGTTTGTAGTCCAACAGGAAGTGATCATTTCAGGGATGAGGTGTGTCTGTCGTGCAACAGGAAGTGATCATTTCAGGGATGAGGTGTGTCTGTAGTGCAACAGGAAGTGGTCATCTCCTTGTTCCCCCACCAACAGGAAGTGGTCATCTCCTGGTTCCTCCCCCAGCAGCCAATAGGATCGCTCCATGTGATTGTGGTGATTGAATCAGTAAATCAGCTCTGGTGAACAAAGTTGATGATCTTCCAGGTTCAGGTCATCAAGATCATCTTCACTAATGAACCCTCTGATGATGCTGGAAGCCTGGATGCTACGTTAGCAGTGCTAAGCTAACGTTAACTGATGGAGGAGCTACACCAGGGTCACATGACTTCAAGGTCACCACCACCAAGCTTCAGGCCTCATGTGTTACCCCTGATGACCTCTAATGACCTCCACAACCTCTGTAGGC
This sequence comes from Aulostomus chinensis, assembly GCF_037954235.1. Lineage (NCBI taxonomy): Eukaryota > Metazoa > Chordata > Actinopteri > Syngnathiformes > Aulostomidae > Aulostomus > Aulostomus chinensis. The sequence goes on along the minus strand of NC_141328.1, from coordinate 29,721,868 downwards.
TCCTTTTGTACCAGGAATATATCTTACCAGTTATCATCAGCAGCCCTGGTAGGACTCACGCCACAGCAGGCGAGCTGGGTCTCTGAAGGCATTTCAGTATCTGAAGGCCTACTTTTGCAGGATTAAACAACACATTAAAAGCACAAAGTGATGTTGTGGTCTGCAAATGAAGGTGTAGGTGTGAATGTTATGATGCATATTTGTCGTGTTGCTCGTCTTTCATTTACACTGAAATGTTCCTTGAAGCAGAGAGCATTTGTGCCAGCTCTTGACTGATTTTGTTTGAATGTACCAGAGCTTTTTTTCACTGTCACCTCAGCGTCCACTGGGCTGGCTCATCATCAGAGCTGATGTTGGTTTGTGTACTCAAATCAAGTAGTTTAAGCTTTGAAAGCAGCAACGTCACTCTGAGAATGTGGGATTGCCATCTGCTGGGCATCTTGCAGGACTGCAGGTACAATGTGGATGACCTCACCTCTAGTGTGTGTCTCTGTGTGTGTGTGTGTGTGTGTGTGTGTGTGTGTGTGTGTGTCTCAGGATTCAGAGCCAGGGAGGTTTTCCTCTGTTGTGTCACAGATAAAGTGAGGAAACCTTCTCGGTGTTGTCGTTGAGCTGTGCTGTCACGTCTGCGTTGTGTTTAAATACAGGCTGTTAATGTCTGCTCATAGCTGCTGTTATTCTAGCTGCTGGACGACAGCATCCACACTGTACCTCGTCTCTATCCCTTTCCTCCTGTTCTGACATCCCTCTCTTCCAGTGGTTCAAGCTGTGCCCGTCCATTTACAGAAGGAGGAGGAGGAGAGGGAGTTGGCCTGAGGAGGTGATGTGGGAGCTGAGGAGGACGCATTAAACTTTAACCACAGCTCTGCATCTTTTACTTAGCAGCTCCTCTTGTCCCTCTTCCTTGCTGTCTCATCCTCCCACCCCCGCATCTCTTTTAATCTTATTCAGACTGTGCAAAAGATCTGTAAAGCATTCCTCACATTTTTTCAACGTGCTAATTAGAAGCAACATGGAAGCAGGCTTGATCTTCCACTGGGCTCTTTGAGGACTCAGACTGACTGAGACTCGGACTTTGAGGGAATCCTGTGGATTTCAATGCTGGAGGTTACTGTGCAGTGTGGAGGACATATGGGATTCTAGAAGGCTCGGCCATGTATCCAGTGGGCTCATGCACCCACCCACGAAATGCAGAAAGGTTTCATCAATAATAGTGAAAGAATGCTGCTGACACACTCACAGGGACAGGACGTTTCACGCGGGAGGGGCTCGGTTCAGTTGTTATTTTTGATAACATCTAGTAGCTTCTGTTTGTCCAGAAGGTTCTACCAGTCACAGGTCCATCCAGGTCTCCTTTCTCACCTCTGTGGCCTGTTTCCTCCTAATGTACGTTTCTTTTTCACTCTGTTCATCCAAAATCAGTCTATGGCTTGACATATACATCTCTTGTACCCTTTCCAAAGCTTTTACTGTAGTATTACTGTCATATATTTGTAGTATTATCGCATAGCTGACAGTAACACAGCAGCCATCTGCTCTCTTGGATTTTTACTGCACCTTTTGCTTCATGTTGTGCTGTCTTTCCATGTTGCTCGCGATGTGACCTTGTGTCATCTCTTTTTCTCCTGCTCCCACCTCCAATTTCTCTCTGCTTCTCTTATTCCTCCCTCTCTCTCCCCCCCCCCCCCTTTCTGACTGTGTGCTCTATGATTCTTTTGTGTTTACCTGCTGTTCTCCTGAGGTCTCACCTCTCTTTCACACCCTCTCTTGTGCTCTTTTCTTCCTACATTTTCTCTCTTTCTCTGTCTCTCTCTCTCTCCCTGGCTGCGATCATGTATCTCAGAGCCCATGGTGGTGTGCGCCATGCATCATCCTGCCTCCCACAGTGCCCCTTCCTTCCTGCGTCAGTACGCCGGTCATCTGGGCCGCACTGCCCTGCGCAGAGAGCCAGGTGGGGGGCTGGAAAGAGACAGAGCCTGCCTGAGTCTACACAGGACTGGATCCCTGGGTACACACACACACACACACACACACACACACTGTGCCACTACAGTGCTCGAAGCTATTCTGCTTTGTGAAGTATGGTAAATGGTAAATGGACTCAATTTTATATCGCGCTATATTTCTACCTTAGCGGCACTCAAAGCTCTTTACAGTGTCGTCCCATTCACCCATTCACACAAACACTCACACACTGATGGTGGAGCTACCATGCAAGGCGCCAACCTGCTCATCAGGAGCAATTATGGGTTCAGTATCTTGCTCAAGGACACTTGGACATGGTCACCGGGATCGGGGATCGAACCAGCAACCCTTCGGTTGCTAGACGGCCACTCTACCCCTGAGCCATGCCGTCCAGTATGTGACTGGATGTGAGGAAGAGGATCTTTTTTAGCCTTCTTGTTATGCACTTGTGTCCAACAATTGTTGTAACCAATCGGCATCCTTCCTGGCAAAATATGGGCGTGGTTCATACGTGACAACAGCGAGACTAGATGCTGCTATACACATCAGTTCCATCTGAAATGGCGAGTGTTTGACGGAAGAGAAGAGACCTCAGGCCAATCTTGGTGGGAGATTTCTGTTCTTCTCATGAGGGCCTGTGGCTTTTGTTGAGCCTGTTGGTTCAAATTAGCATGTGACAGACAAATGGGTCATCCAATCAACTGCCAAGTGTTTGTTTCTAAAGAGTTTCTATGAGCAACTTCTCCCTGTCTGACCTGGCAGGTTGATAATAGAGCAACTCGTTGTTTTCCGTTTGTAGCACTGAGAAGCTCAATGTAAGACAGGCGTCACCACTCGGAGCGAATCTCCGATCAGGCGAAGGCATACATGGCTGTCTGCGATGGAGAGGAACTCTCTTCATCCTCGTGGTCAAATGAAAAGCACAACACGCGGCGACACACGACGGCACATGACGACATAGGAGATTCACTTTGGCTCGGAGTGGACTGAGAGTTCCAACTCCACTCAGCAGCACATGAAGACATCACACCACTGTGAGGTGAAATGACCCTGTGTACCGGTGCTAGCTGACATTTTGACCTTCATCAATCATGAGCACTATGAGGATTGAACATTTCACCAGTCTATGAAGTTCTTAGCTTTACTAAGACAAGCTTTGGAATAGAACACTGCATGTGCTGTGTTGAATATTTACCAGCAATGGCACAACACAATGCACGAGTGAACAGACACACTCCCTCCAGCGATGAGTCATGACGCCGTCTCACGATGGTGACCCTCATTTCTTTGCTGTAACATTACATTGATGCATGCTGTCTCGTCCCCTGTGTGTCAGTACTGATGGAAACAGAACTTGAATTGTTTTCGTCCTTCACCTGCCTCGAGAATGAGGTGTGTAAACTCAGCAGTGTGGTTTCATCAGAACCTGAGCAACACTGCCACCTGTTGGTGAGAACACACAAAAACACTCTGGTATCACTTGGGAGATGACGATGGGGGGGGGGGGGAGCATGAAACCACATTTACAGACACAGCGTGGCCATCCAGGGTTGTTTACTATGAATGTGGCAGGATAAAACCCTTATGACCTCAATCCGACGTACACAAACACACATACGTGCACATGCTCACAAGCTCACACTGTCACCCTTCCTGCATGATGTAACGGAACGTGTCCTCTGTGTCCGCATGGCTCAGTAATCTCAGTTGGCTTCTGTCGGGAGCAGAGGGATGAAGTTAGAAAGGGAAAGGTAAAGAAGGGAAGGAGAGGATGTTGGAGATGAAATGGAGCTTAGAGAAAGGTAAGAGACTGAGTCTCTCTCAGCTGTAAAGGGGGATGAATGAAGAGTATGAGAGGATGGAATGAGGGGCAGAGTGGTGTCAGTGTTCGTTCCACAATGGCTCCTTCAGGAGTCGTATTAGCTTTGTGCCGTGCTTCCCCCGAGTCCTCGGTTGACTGAACTGCAGATAGACTGCAATGAACCTCCTGGCATGCATTGAAGTCTGGCTGGCAAGAGAACTTGTACCAGGAGCTTTTAATTCATTATCACGCAAGCAGAGATGAAAAGAAGAGATGATGAGAACGAAAGATCCCTGTGAGGAAATGGAGGCAGCAGCAAATGGCTGTCAGTCAACCTTCCATTTTACTGCCAAAACTATAACTTTGGATTTCCTACCAAATCAGTTTGCTTGACACCTCCATCAGTTTACAGGAGCTGCTGTCTGGCTGTCCACTGAGCGGATTCATGCGATTGACTCATCCATCCATCCAGCCATCCCTCCATCCATCCATCCATTCATCCCTCCATCCCTCCATGTTCCCCCTCTTCTCCTGTTGAGGGTGGTGGGGGTGGAGCCTATCCCAGCAGCCTTCCCCCTGGACAGGTCACCAGTCCATGGCAGGGCCAACACATAGAGACAGACAACCATTGGCTCTCCCAGCCACGCCTACGGTCAATTTAGAGTCTGGATTAACCTGGTCCCTCTTGATGTCTTTGGACTGTGGAGGAAGCTGGAGTACCAGAGAGAACCCAGCAGGAACAGGGAGAACATGGAGACTCACCCAGAAAGACCCCGTGCTGCAGCCGGGGCTCCACCCACAACCTTCTTGCTGGGGGCCACAGGGAGGACCACTGCTCCACCCACAACCTTCTTGCTGGGGGCCACAGGGAGGACCACTGCTCCACCCACAACCTTCTTGCTGGGGGCCACAGGGAGGACCACTGCTCCACCCACAACCTTCTTGCTGGGGGCCACAGGGAGGACCACTGCTCCACCCACAACCTTCTTGCTGGGGGGCCACCGTGAGGACCACTGCTCCACCGGGCCGCCCGTTAACATGATCCACAACATTAAATCAAAATCAAACTTTTTGACGTTTGTCAAGAGGCTCCACCTACTGTTACCATAGTGGCAGAGAGTCTGAAGCCAGAACTGTGAACCCACGCCGTTGTTTAGTGAGATCAGCACCTCTTTTTCAATCAAGCTGCCTCAGCGGCGCTTTGTGGTTCTCTTGAAGGTCCACTGGATTCCTTCTATGTTCTGTCTTCTGTTTGAAGAACTCGTCATTGATCCTTTCTGCCATTGAGCTGTTAAAAAAACGACGTGTTGTCCTCCACAGCACAGACCAGTTTTGTTCGGGCCCACGGCTCCCAGCTGACCCAACCATATCCACACAATTTAACACCATCAGCTCCCCACCAGAGACCAGACCTGAATATCTTCAAGGAAACTGAACCAGTCCAGGTGACTGTGACTCAGCACAGAAGCGTTTGGGCCCGTAACCAGCGGTCATCCTGATTGACGACAGGAAGTGAATTCATCAAATGAAAAGATTATCAATGACCTCAAGCATTTGTTGTCACACATTGGCCAATAAATGTGTGTCTACAAACCCACAGCCAATGTTGGCCAGTGCAGTCGTAGCTGACACATGGAGAAATACCAGCAATGTGTGAGTGCAGCAGGCTCCACGGGCCGCTGCTCTTGAGGGTGACATCATTCTGTCTCTTCTCAGAAAAGCCATAAAAACGGCGCAGCTTGACTCATGAGAGAAGGAAAGCTGTTTACTAATTATAACCCTGATAAGGTGGAGGTTGAAATTTTAAGTGGTCCATGCGTGTGCGTGTGAATCCCTCTGGTTGGTGCTGCTGACTCACTGTGGGCTGTTCAGCAGTCAGAGCACGTCACACCTTTCATAGAGCAACATGATGATGCAATCTCTCCCCCTCCCTCCCCTCTCTCTCCCCACTGCACCAGAGAGATTACCTCGCCTTGCTCTCTCTCTCTTCTCTCTCCGTCATTTGCTAACTTGCTCTGTCCATTTGTCCAAGCGTTCCATGACAGACACTTCTCATTTGTGTAAGTGGGTCTTTCTGTGGGCTCCATGTTAGAGGTGCTGGCACCATTTACAGTTCTATGAGAACCTCATCCCACTCTGCACTGTACTCCCACTGAGGAAATGAAACCATTGCACTCTGCATTGACTCTTTTCTCTGCTCTCTCCTCGAACCTTTCACATTAAGGTGGCTCTGATGTCAAAAAAAGAAAGAAAAAAAAAGATTTAAGCTGAAGTTGCCCTTTTTTTTCTTTGTGAAACCTGTTGTCGGCTTCTATTTTGGATTCTCTCTCAGGTGTCTTCTTGTTTGTTTCCCCATTCTGTCTCTCTCTCTCTACATCCATCAAAACACCATATTTAACTTGCAGGAGAAACCAGAGCGGTGCAAAAATGAAACTGGAAACTTCTCACGGTGCCCTCATTGTCTGGTACACCATGAGAGACCTGCTGTGTGGTGGGGATTTCATGTAATGCATCAACACTGCATTAACGGTGGAGCCTCTCACTCTCGGCCCTCCATTCGTTCACGCTAACACTCTTTGCTCACTCCTAGATTGGATTTCATAACAATCGAGTGCTCTCCTTTGATGCCGTTGGTTTTGTAATCTTTTCCCGTGTGTTAAGGTTGCTGGAGGCAAAGCGAAGACGTTGCTACGATGCTGGTGATGTTCAGCCTCTTATGTTGTACCTCCAAAGAAAATGAATAGAAAATCATAACTTTAAACCCCCCTGCAGAGCGGGATGTGCCTTGAGATGAAGTTATTGTTGAGTGAGGCACCAAATGAACAAAGACAAAATAATATCATTTTTTAGACTATATTTTGACAATTTGATCACTACATTTTACTACGGCTTGTGTTTATGAACTAAAGTTGAATAACTGAATAACACACTGGAAAAAACCTTTGGTTTACTTTAGCTTGCCTGTTTTTCGTGTGTGTTGCAACTGTGGTGAAGACTGAGGGTCTCTCCCCAAAGCAGAGAGGAGATTCAAGATTCCTTTACTGTCATTCAGCAAAAGCATCAGAGACGCAGAGCAGAAGGAAATTATGAGCATGGCTCCATTACAATCATGAGACCAGGACCTCGATGAAAAATATGTAAAAAAACGGAATAAATAGATAAACTAGTCTGGAGGAAAATCTTGCACGCTACTGCAAAATACCTGGCTGGGCTGTAGAGATTCCCCGTTTGATATCATCTGGTACCAAATTTCATTACCTGAGGAGTAAAGCTCCAAAGGGTGATATGTTGTAAAACTGAATTGAGCTGACAAATTGCAACATGCATATTTTATTATGTGGAACTGTGATCGGTATTGAAAGTAGGTTTGTCCAGGATCTGGTGTGAAAGTCGAGGTATTCACGAAGCTGCCAGACTCCAAAGGTTTAAGTGCTTCCAAGCCATAAGCATATTAAAGATCAGCAGGAATATTCCAGAAGAAATTTGGATGCTGTTGGAGAGCTGTGGGACACAGTTTGGAGCACTGGATCTGGCCTGGCACTGTCTGTCCACATAGATCAGTGGTTTGTCTGGTGCAGGAAAGGTAAGAACAACCATGTTAATCCAGGGGCCGAAAACCACCTACAGCACATTGACACATAAGTGACTGATGCCACCTTGTGGCCATAGCATTTATAACCACAGGGAGGCAGGAAGTCACATGGTATCAATAAAAGAGAGCATGTATCCATCCAAGGAGTTAGAATCCAGGGGCAGTGGAGCGAACTGTTCTGACGCTGATGTTCGGACGCTGGGCAGCTGCAGCAGGAGCCAGCTGCTGACTCTGTGTCACCAGTGGTGAGTGCTTGCAGTTTAGTCGCGCTGAAACCAACAATCTGGAATGTCCCTGTGGCGCAGGATTCACATGGGATGAAGGGCTATTGTAGCCTCTGTGATGAACTTGAACTTGGTGGACATCTTGACTGACCCCGAGCACTGTCAACACCACTGGAGGACTCAGTCCTGCTGTGGCCCGCAGTCCGCAGATTTAGATCCCACTGAAAATCCTCGGTGGGACTTAAAGAAAGCAGTTGCTGCACGGAGGCCATCAAAACTTAATGAGCTGGGAGCTTTTGCAGGAGAATAATTGGGAAAGATTCCATGAGAGAAGTGTCAGCATCGTGTGAGCTCTTTCCAAACGGCTTATTAGATGATATCAAGGCAAAACGATGCTCGACCGTGTTTGAGAGGCTGGAGGTTAAATAATGGGGCCCTTGGACGTTTGACAACTCAACGTTTTTCATCGAGATATACAATTATATCAAATAGTGCTGTAGAAACTGCTAAGATTCTCTCTGCTTACTGAGACTTGAAGCGGATATTTATACACATCAACATAGTACCATCATGTGAGTACTGTAGGACAAAGTGCTGTGGAAGAGGGGTTGAGGCATCAGGGACCAGCACATATGGAGCCAGTGCAGCCGGCTCTCTGGTCCCAGTAATTGAATAATACGATTCCTCAGATGCAGATAAAAGGGTTAGAGGTAATTACTGCAGTCTAAATTCCCCCTCCAGTCCCTGCAGGCCTGTCAGATTTTCTGTGCGAGTGCATTCCTCTGGGATGTTATGGGCTCTTTGATTTTTATCATCTCTCTCGTCAGGAGGCAGATTGTGGTATTAATGTTGAAATTGTTTTGGGGATAACAACATTATTTTTTAAAATAAAAGCACAAATGCAGTCAGCCACATTGTGACATTAACAGTGTTTTTAAGCGGTGGACGAGGAACGAGACCTTGAACAGAGTGAAGAGATGTGTGGAGGTGACTGCAGAGCGGGAGAGACATCTTTGATGATTCAGTTGCAATTGTGAGTGTAAAGAGGCGGATGACAGTGATGGGTGAAGGGCTTAGTAGTGAGCCTCTGTCCTTGACTTTTTTAGACAGCCTGGAGCTCAAGGATGCAGCACTTTGCATCAATATATGTCAGTCAAACAGTCAGTCCTTGCAATGAGTGGAAGTGGAGAGCAACAGACTCTTAGAAAACACACTTAAAGTACTCCTAAATGTTTATTTTGTTCTGGCTTCCACACCTATGGTGATTAAAGATACGATGCACTCAGTGTTTCCATGCAGTATTTACTCAGCTGAGCTCTTTATTCCACCACGACCTGGTGTGTTTGTGTGAATCAGGCGCATCATTATTGTCATGTTGGGTGTGTGGGTGCTGTACAACCTGATTACTGACAAGAGGGGAGAGGTGACATTTTATGATCTAGTAGACAAACACAGTAGAGGGACACGCCTGAACTCATGGTCGTAGCCAGTGCTGCAAACTCAGCCTCAGCACAGGGTTTTGTATTATCAGTGGTGACGTGACAGAGACTGTTTCAGGTCACATTGGGGAGGGAAACTCCGAGGAAGAGCGTAGGAATGTCACGTGGGCGGGTGTTTTGTTTTCAGTCAGCAGTCGGACTTTGCTCTGTCAATGGATATGAATAAAAGCCTGAATGTCTCACTTTAGCAAAACGTTGCATTATTGCCGTCCATGTAAACATATGTGTGTGTGGTGGCGTGTTCCTGAGAGAGAGCACGTGTGTGCCTGCACAAGTTTAGCATGGCTACTGGTGAATGTAGAGGAGGATGGAGGCGAAGATGCTAGAAGCATCTCTGAAAAGATTGGAGTTTCATTGTCTTTGCTGAAATGATAAGGATGAGGAAGCAGAAGGTGGAGCAGAGGGATGAAGCAAGAGAGAGAGAGAGAGAAGAGAGGAATGATGTAGAGTGGTACAAGCAGAGTTTATGAAAGAGGCTGATCAGGCAGGAAATTGACGTCAGCTCCTGAGTAGAGAGAGAAGAGGAGTGTTTCATGTGTTCAACACCATCTCTGGACCCAGACAGAGAAGGAATGAGAGAAAGAGAGGGACACATATTAGATAGGGATGGGGAGAGAGAGAGCGGGAGTGAGAGAGATTGGTATCGCATGAGTGGGAGGAGGGTAATGGCAAGGTGAGGGGAGGGAGCTAGAGGACTAACAACACTGAAAGCACTGATAGGGGCGCCAGAGGCGAGGAGGGAGCAGCCGAAGAAGGGAGTGGGATTGCGAGAGAGCAGCACAACAGCCTGGGAAGAGTGGTGAGGAAGAAGAAGGAGGACAAAGCAGAGACATCTGACTGAGGACACACATTAGACAGCAGGGGAGCAGTGGACTGCAAATGAAGAGAACAAGGGAGGGGTGTAAAGGGGGAGGGCTGGACACTAAAGAGGTCACATAGTTTATTGCTAAGATGAGCGGTAAGTTTGTCTCGGTGCAGGCGTGGGCTCATTTAGATGGAGGACAGTCACCTGTTATACTCAGATGACAGCCTGGAGCAGTTCTGTCAGACGGTCTCTGCAGCTTTTTGTCTACCTGCACGGTGTTTGACCTTCCTTACTCAGCAAGCAGAGTGTGACTGCAGAGGAAAAAGGAGGCAGAAAGAGAGAAGGAGAGAGGGAGTGTCTACAGGAAAGCCGAGAAGGGGGGGGGGAGAGGGAGAGAGAGAAGGAGGGAGAGAGAGAGAGAGCTAAAGTGGAGTAGAAGCTTGGGGAGTTGCAGTCCTAATGTGAGACCTGTTCTCAACGTTCTCCTGGACATACAGAACGCCTGAAGATTGGATTTAGCTCAGCAACTGAAACCCTTGATCTGCTGCACCTCCTAAAGGACGGGTCTCACCTGGACCTGGGGACTGGGACACAAACTGGACTGAAGTGGTCTTGTTTTTTTGCCTCTTTGGGAAATGTAATTTTTGACATTTTAAACAACTGTAGTGCTTGGAATCCTCTGAAACAATGGAGACGTCAGGCAACCCCCAGGGGTGCTCTGCTAGTGCCCCCAGGCTGGGAGACTCAAGGACGGGGGAGGTTAGAATAGGCGAGGGGATGAGAGTGGGGGAGAGAGACACCCCACTGAGGCTGTCCCCTTTCCGTATGTTGCGAGTGCTAGACTCGTGCCGTCCTCCTGGGAACCGTATTGGTGAGTCTCATCACTGGCGTGCTCCTCTTCACCTTCATCCTCTCATCCGTCCCTCATCGTCCATGCGATGCTGTGAGCAGCTGTGTATTATTTCTGTCTGTGGGGTGTGAAGTTAAAATCAAACAAGTGTCCCCAGGTGTCTTGTTTGGTATAAAAGACACAGATTAACCATGAGAACAGGCTGCTCCTTCAAATGGAACTAAACTAATCAATTTCAAAGTATTTCAGTATCTTCTTTAATATGAAGTCACTCAACCAGTACTCTGTGTGTGTGTGTGTGTGTGTGTGTGTGTGTGTGTGTGTCTGTGTCTGTGTCTGTGTGTGTGTGCTTTAAATTTTTTACTCAGCTCACTGCAGTATCTCTATTCCTGCGTGTGCCAAATTTAGACAGGATGCACCGAGTCAGTTGATCAAAATCCCTGTGAGCTAAAGAGAAGGTTCAGCTCGTGATAACAGTGGCTGATGTGTAGGATGTGGACAGCGCCCCCCGTCCCACCAAGGCACCCTTCAGCAAGCCCTGACCCAGCTCAGTGCCTGGCTCAGAGGAAGATTTAAAGGTTTCCATCTCTCTTTGAAGGACCCCTGAAGGGAATCTCACATTTACTTCTGTTAACAGCCTCTCTGCCGTCATTTCCGAGGCACTGCCAACATGTGCCTGAGATGGATTCCCAGCTAAGTGGAATAAATGCAGAGTTGGTGGAGGTGAGGCTGGTTCTAAAAGCAGCCCACTCAGTCCTCCAAACACGCTAGCAGGGAGTCAGCAGGTCTAACCAGGCCACTCAGTGGTGCTGTGGAAGTGGAGCAGAAGAACCTGCAGCAGGGGAAGACGGTCCTGTGTGGTTTGAGGGTTCATGAGGGAGCTTGTCTGCATATTCAAACAAAGTTGGAGGGTGTTGATGTGAGGGACAAAGGAATGTCCTGTATTTATCCTGGGGGAGACACAAGCATTGGAAAAAGAGCTGTGACACATTCTGAGTAGAGGATCCCTGTGGGGCGTCACCTGTGACCCCTCACCTGGGCTGCCTCACCTTTAGTCCACATGCAGTAAAGCTGACTTGGAGATCTAAATGACTGATTACTATACGTCACGGCTGCTAAATTGTTTAAACTTAATAAGATGGCAAAATTCCGGATGACAAGAAGACAGAATATTTGTCAAAGGCTAATTGTGTATCAATGCTCCATTTTACATCAAATATGACGGTGTTGCCGACGTCCTGCCTGCACATCATATTCATCTTACGCATTTTTTTTAGTTTGATACATTATTTATGCTCAGGAGACTTTGGGGGACCCTCATTTTCAGTGACGGCGAGTCTCCATTTGTAGAAAGGCGATTCAAAGTTGGGCAGCGATACGCAACAGTAGAGTGTTGGAATCAGTGGAAACAGCAGCAGGGAGCTCCTGGAGCGAAGCAAGAGAACCTGAAACACCTGTGACTGCGAAGCATCCTCAGTCGTGTGGTGCTTCAATGAAAATGAAAATAATGATGTTAAAACTAACATTCCCTCTGATATCACAAATCATATCATCTTCACGCAGCTGTGCTTAGGTGATGAACATATGCTGCTGTTGTCAACAGACAGACCAGCGGACAGATGCAGGCTGGAATCACCAGCAGGGATCTGCACTGGTTGACTATCAGGGGGAAGATGGACGGCACAGTTCCAATGTAATATTGGATTCAGGGTTTTAGAAGAATTCTGGAGGTCAGAGGGCAACATGCTAGACATCCTTGATGCACAGCATGCGTTTAATAGGCTGCACAAAGAGGAAATGCCTCAAGTTATTTTAGCTAAGAGTCCATAGACCATCTTCTTATAACCTTGACTACATCAAGGAGACAGACGGACGAGCAGAACGTGTTCACAGCAGACACGCGCAGGGCTCCAGGGTGAGTAGCTCCACCACCCAGCCCTCAGTCCTCAGGGGACAGGCTCTCTCCATGCCCTCCTCCCAGCACCACCCTCCCCTCACCCCTATTTTCCCTCCATCACCTGATCCTCTGCCTGTGGTGGGTGTTGAAAATGTCAACAGTAGATGATGGTGGGATGTTCCAGTGTTCAAGTTGAGCTTCAACATCTGTTATTTCCTTACATGCAGCAGCTTCCTGCAACAAACCCGACAGACACACGCATCTACATGTGCTGCACATGCCCCTGACTGAGAAGCCCCTCCTCCCACATTTACACACTCACACAGTTCAGTCTGCTGCACCCTGACTCATTAATCAGATGAATTCTGGGGGGATGACGTGAGCGGTGGAGGGCAGAGATGGAAAAGCTCCCATTGCATGCAGGGTAATATTGATCTGTGACCTCCTCATCTCACCGGTGGTAATTTATACACACTTGGCTTGCACCCCTGCACGGCTGGGGGTTTGGGACCTTACTATGGCTGTCACAGGCGGTGGGAGTGTGTGCGTGCGTGCGTGCGTGCGTGCGTGCGTGTGTGTGTGTGTGTGTGTGCGTGGGGGGGGGGGGTCTGAGAAAAGCAAAAGGTCGTGTCCTCTGACCGACCCTAAGGAGATGACGGACAGAAAGATGATGTTGCCACAAAACTGAAAAACCGAGGCGAACAGAAATAAAGTCTCCCAGGATGTGTGTTGTGTGTTGTGTCTTCACCAGTGTGAATCTCCTCAGTAACGCAGGTTTGTGTCTGCTCCAGGTATTGTCCATGAGAACGTGAAGATGGGTTCTGATGGGGAGAGTGATCAGGCATCCGGGACGTCTTCTGATGAGGTCCAGAGTCCAGTCAGGGTCCGTATGAGGAACAACCACCATCGGCGCATCTCTAACGAGGTACTGGAGGCCAGAGACACTCACCTGCTTTAGTCATGTATGTAAGCAGGGGAAGCACACCTGGACACAGCGTGAGTGTGATTGACACCACTCAGACCAGGACCTGGGCAGCGCCCAGAGTGGCCAGCCTGTCAGTTTGAGCTCATTTCATAGTATTGGAATATTACTCTCTACATGCAGGCACTCAGGTGTTGGCCGCCTGCTACGCTGACATGCACACGAACACCAGTACTCCATATTTCATATTTGCTGTGTAAATAGCATATTCCAGTTTAATTTTAGAATTTGGCCTGTTTCTGAATGTATCGTGTTCTAATAACGACGTTGAACAAGTCGTGTCAGGTGAGTTTGAGGAGCATGAGAACATTCATACGGCCTATCAGGAATATTCATCTGGGGTCTGGGTTTTTTACGTCAACATTGCTTCACTTAGCAATGAAATTAGAAATTGTGACGATCAAGTTTCATTAAACACCGGCGACCCGTCCAGGGTGAACCCCGCCTCTCGCCCGTAGCTGCTGGGATAGGCTCCAGCCCCACCGGCACCCTTAACAGGAATAAGTGGAAGACGATGGATGGATGGATAGAAGTTTCATTAAACTGGACAAGAGGGAAACAACAACAGTGAATTTTGGTTCCACCCTTGGTTTTTTTGACAAGCGGGTGTATTTGTAACCCTGCAGCTCACTGTCACACCAGAATAGAATCATCCGTTCACAGGTGCACTTCACTGGAAACATGGAAGCTTACAGTGAATCAAGGGTTAGTGATGGGGACAGGGAAGTGCAGGCTGATAAAGTCCTTAAACAGAGAAGTAAGTAACTCCACACTGTTCCGTACTCAACACAATTCCCAGCTGCAGCTCGAACAAGTAACTTAATCATCTACACTGATAGGAGAAGGTATGGTTAAGAAGAGGTGGCCCCCACAGTTTCATGCATGGAACGAGATACATACTCACGTCCTCCCTGCACAGCTCCCCTGTGGTTTTGCATAGAACTCACACTTTTCCCTCATCACCTCCTATTGATGCGAAAGTTGCTTTTCAAGACTTGTGTGTCCAGCAGGATGTGGTTATTGTCACATGTGATTTGTTAAATTAGGGCTGAACCAGGAGCTAACGTGACTCGCCTGTCTGTGCGAGTGTACCTGTGCTGTCCCTGGACAGGAGACGTCACTTTTACTTGCTTTGTTTTGTCACTTCCCCAAATATGTGCTCATGTGTTGGTCAGACTCTGTGTGTGTGTGTGTGTGTGTGTGTGTGTGTGTGTGTGTGTGTGTGTGTGTGTGTGTGTGAAGGAGCTGGAGAGTGATGAGCACAGCAGTATTATGGGAAATGCCTCTGGACACACAGGCTCTGACTGCTGTGAACAGTGGAAGGGACTAATTTAGACCATGTTCGCCACAGAGAGAGGAGAGAGGAGGAGGGGCGCTGTTGTGGAGAGAGAAATGCCTGGGTGAGCGAGTACGAAAGTAAGAATAATTAATGTATAAAAAGAAAATTGAGATCCAAAGGATTAAGACTCAGGAGGTGGAGAAGGAGAGCAAAATAACTGAGAGAGCGCGAGAGAGAGAGAGAGAGAGAGAGAGATATCAGAAAAACAATGTTTCCTCTCAGCTGCCCCCATCCATTCCCCCTTCCCCCCATCTGCCTTCCTCCTCTCAGGAATCTGTCCATTCCTCTCTCCTCCTGCTTTCCCCTCCTCCCTCTCCTCTTCTTTTATCCTCCTCCTCCATCTCTGAGCATGTGGATGGCACTCCACCACAGTGCCAGTCTCTCTCTCTCTCTCTCTCTCTCGCTCTCTCTCTCTCTCTCTCTCTCTGTTACCGTGTGTGTGCAGTCATGTGGCAGGACAGAGACGGGCATCATAGAAAGCACATGTGTGTGTGAGTGTATAGAAAGACACGTTTAAGGAGGACAATGAGGGAGCTACTAGAGCTGTTCTGCATTGTGAGTATGGGGGCACGTGTGTTTATGTTGTTCAGTCTCTACTGGGGGGCATCAGTGTCAGTCTTTGTCAACTTGGGTCCATTGTTGCCTTTTGTACGTGTAGTCCATGTGTGAAAATCTGTTGCTTTGGTCATCAGAAGTCTCTGGAATCGGAGATTAAATCGGATACGGGTGGAAAAGTTACTGTAAACGAGAGTTTTCATGGGAGGAATCTGCAGCTTCAGTGTGCTGTTGTGGTGCTCGCTCTCCCTTTGATTCATTTTTGGATGGTTTAGATATTCAGTGGTGCTGCAAAGCCTGTAGGTCACATCAGCTGGCGTTCTCAGTGCGTGTGTTCTCAGTGCGTGTGTTCTCAGTGCGTGTGTGTGGTACTGTGGATCCCTGTTCTTCGGGTGAGGGCTTCTATACATGATTGCATGTTACTGAGCTCTGATAAAACCTTCACAGGCATAGAATCTTTCTACCTTTCATCTAAAAGCACACACACTTTCTGCCCTCCCACACACACACACATACACACACACACACACACACACACACACACACACACACACACACACTGCCCTCCTACTGATGTTCAGATGTAAACACATGATTTCACACACTCACATGGAGGAGATGCACTGCGGGGCTGTTGGGACTGGGCCAGCCAGCCCCTGCTGCCATGGTAACAACGTGTGATTGGCACCTTGCCATGGAACATGTCCTACATATATAGCATATAGTATTGATGCATTGTGGGAGAAGTAGTTTCACACAGTTAGCACTTCAGCAAGCTAAGTAGCTGAAGTTGTTGCTACATGAATAGCATACTGACCCAAATCACCGCTTTAGTTTTCTCCAACAAACAACGGTTCTCCAGAGGAGATCTCTCAGGTTCCAACATCTTGACATTAGAACTTTACAGTACACACATTCACAGAGACGTCAGCTACACTATACAAAAGAGAAGGCTGCTGCCGAAAAGCAGGCAGCACAGAGACCAGTCCCAGATGTGTTCCACTGTGTCAGGGAACGTTCTCACTCTGCCAACTATGAGTCGAACTTCCCAGGAACTTCCCAGGATTTTCCCAGGAACACATCATGTAGTGGCCTCAGAGTTTTCTCTCTGCTGCACAGTGAGACAGACAACTGTTTTGTCATCTCTGGAAAGGTGGTTTTCTCATATAGCAGAGATCTTTGTGATGTGTGTGAATACTTTTAAATTGCTCGATGGGACCAGAGGAAAAAGGCAGCAACACATCCATCGAGAATATTGTCTGATGTTACATTTGATGATGTGTTTTGCTGAATATCAAGAATGGAGGTAAACAACTCTACTATCGTAATCAGAGATAAAAGCAAATAGTCAGATTTGTCTGAACACTTTGAAATGTCAGATAAAGTTAAGGTTTCAGTAGTTTGTGTCTCACTTCTATCAAATCTCATGATATATAATGATAACAAAAAAAAGCACCTGAATATTTTAATAGTCATTTTCTTCCGTATGGCCCAGTTTCCCCTTAGCTTGGAAGATGGTAAGCCTACATTAACCAGAATGCACTGCTGGACGGTAGCTGTCGCCGTCACTCCCTCGATGCTCAGACACCAGTCTCGCCCCTGCTGCCTCCGCTGAGCTCCATCTGTCCATGTTCGACCTGACGGACAGGAAATGTATCTGAACTTTGTTGAGTATGTGAATGTTTTTCCTGGACAACAGCTGAGAGTCACTCAGAGGTATCGCCGCTACGTGAGTGGGAAGTTATCCCCGCTCTCGCCCCCACGCTGCTGCTGTCCAAACCAGTGTCCCTTTCAAATGGGAGGAAAAGTTGTTTAAAAACCACATGTGGTAAACTAGTTTGATCCTGGTAATCACGACGGTTGGTACGTGATGTTGAGATAATTAAACTCCAGCACAAAGGTAGATGGTCATAAACCGGTCATATGTAATGTCTCATAATCTGTTCTGAGCTGCATGAACTACTGTTGATCATGCATCAGTATGAATACACAAATGTTTTCATGGGTAGGTCCTAATGTTGCAGCTTTCATCTGAGAAATCTGATGGATTGTGAGACTCTCAAACGTTGAATTTCTCTCTGTGTTTCAGGACATAAACAAACGTTTGTCTCTCCCAGCTGATATCAGGTTACCGGAGGGCTACTTAGAGAAGTTTGCCATGAACAGCCCGCCCTTCGACAAGCCCATGAGCCGCAGGCTACGACGCGCTTCATTGGTCAGTACTCCGTGTGCGTGCATGTGCGTGCGTGTGCGTGTGTGTGTGTGTGTGCAGAGCAGCTGGAACGCGCTGTGGTCAGCCGCTCTGCTGTACCTGCTTTCATGACGTCGCTTTGTTTTGAAACGAAACATGTGAACTCAGGAGATCTTGTGCTTGACACCCACGCAGCTAAAACACACCCGCCGCAGTGGAAATGCTCCCAGAGTTTTGCTACAGAGTTGACAATGCCTCAGGGGGGGTGAATGATTCTGTATTATGTATCCAGGCCAAGAGCATTGTGGGTAGGAATCTGAGTGGGGGAGAGAGGAGGGGCTCTGCTATTGTGCAGAAGGAGAGGGGAGAAATGTGCAAATATTCATGAATATGCAGAACACGCCTTTGTGCTGCTGAGGACCCTGCACCACCGGTCCCATGATCACGGCTCCAACACGCCTCCCCTCTGCTTGTTCCATCTAACTTGAACTCCTCCTGCTTTACTGATACATTTCACACAACCCATTGCACCAAAGACCTTGATCATCTCTGAGAAAGCATGAAGGATTCGCCCCCATCAACCATTTCCTGGAGTAATTGACCAGGGCCAGGGCCCTGCCTCCAGCTCCCAACTTGAAGTGAGTTTAATGATGCCTTTTTCTGCAGGACTCTCGCTGAGATGAAAGACAAGAGTCTGTGGGAGGGAGGTTTGTAGGGAGGAAGATGAAGAGACATTCACAGTGGAAACGTGGATGAGAAGAATGGGGCGGACCCTTGCTGTATTTGTTTCTTTACATTATTTTCAGACATGCCGGGTCCGTGCCTGTGTCTGCAGGGCCGTTGCATGTCCGTGATGTAATAGATCCATCAATAATTCAGCAGCAGTGTCAGACTCATCCGCTGCAGCTCCTCCCCTGACTAGGATTACACGCCGGGACACCTTGAAGTGAGCCAAAGAGCAAGGAGGAGGTGCAGAGAGGGCGATACTGGAGTGCTGCAGAGTGAAACAAAACACAGGAAAGCATGACTTCAAATGCAGATCGAAGAGTGGAGTTAAAGATGAGTGTCAGGGTGAAGCATCGTCTTGGCACGTGAGCACAGCTCAGCAACACAGCTGAACTACGCTTGACTGGGCTCGGCCTCATTTGCTCCGTCATTAGGTCCTTTTCGTGTGTTTCCAGCCTACTTTTAGTATTTAATTTGCTCCACTAGCAGGGTTTTAGCAGAGGAATAGAAAATGTCGAGTAGCTGATGTATTCTAACCCTAGCAATCCTCAGGCTGAACGAGTGTGAGCTTCCACACCAGCGTGTTTCTGGACGCACACTGTGATGGCTTTGTGACTTTTGGAACATGTGTCGGTGTCACCTAACATCCTGAAACTGAATGTGGATCTTCCACTGAAATGTAAGTGAAGTTGGCGGCTATCAGTTTTCGTTCACGTGCTGGCCCATCAATGATCAATTATTAACAGCAGTCCAGTTCAGTCGTCAGCGCTGCTGAGGAGGGACACGTGGTTTTGTCACAAACCCTGTCGCTTAATCG
>NC_141328.1:29645125-29700125 GCF_037954235.1 Aulostomus chinensis | reverse complement strand
TCCAGTTTATGTAGTCCAGTTTATTTAATCTAGTTTATGTAGTCCAGTTTATTTAATCTAGTTTATTTAATCCAGTTTATTTAGTCCAGTTTATTTAATACAGTTTATGTAGTCCAGTTTATTTAATCCAGTTTATGTAGTCCAGTTTATTTAGTCCAGTTTATTTAATCCAGTTTATGTAGTCCAGTTTATTTAATCCAGTTTATTTAGTCCAGTTTATTCTGTCCAGTTTATTTAATCCAGTTTATGTAGTCCAGTTTATTTAATCCAGTTTATTTGATCCACTTTATTTAGTCCAGTTTACTCAGTCCAGTTTATTTAATCCAGTTCTCATCATTTCGACAGAGTGACAACAGTTGGTTTCTCTGGGTTCGTCTCAGAGTGGCAGGTCTAGAGTTCCCTCTGCGTTCTCTGGGAGCCACTAATTCCCCCGTGAGCAGACGCTTGGTGACAGCAGTGAAGTAAAAGTCCCGTTACACACTTGACCCATTAACACAGAAACGGAACAACATGACAATGGAAACATGCTTGTTGTGGATTTGTCAGTGTTAAGATACAGAAAACCAAGAAGAAACCAAAGCAGAACAGGTGGTGAGGATCTTCCAGTTCAGTTTTTATAAACTCAGTCTGAGGGGTGTGGATTTATTTTGATGCTGCTGCTCTCCGTCTCATTCATATCAATCAGGCGTTCTCTGGTTCTTGTTTTGTTCCTGTGGATTAAAGCTGTATGAAGACAGCAGGAGTTGTGGTTCACTGTAAACACACACACACACACACACACACACACACACACACACACACACACACACACACACACACACACACACACAGCACCAGATTAATGAGGCCTGGTGACTCACACCCTGCTGCTTCAGTCAAATGTCAGCACAGATGACTCTGAAATCTGGGCGAAGAGCTGCAGTCTGAAGGAGCAGTTGGACCGATAGCTGCCTGAAATATGGTGGACAGACTTCTCTGGCCTACATTCAGGCCGCTGCCACGAACATGTCGGCACTCAGACCTGTCTTGTCTTTTTAGTCTGAAATCGGCTTTGGGAAACTTGAGACCTACATCAAGCTGGACAAATTAGGGGAGGTGAGATCAGACCAGGAAATGAGCAAACATGACATTAAATACAGAAATACTAGTGTGGAAACGCGTTGACTTGCTGTCCTTGTCTGCAGGGGACCTACGCCACAGTGTTTAAAGGAAGAAGCAAGTTAACGGACAATTTAGTCGCCCTGAAGGAGATCCGCCTGGAGCACGAGGAGGGCGCCCCCTGCACTGCTATTCGAGAAGGTTCTGCCTGGAGCATGAGCACTTTAATAAGATGTGATGTGTCTGCTAAGTTTTAGTTCTTACTCATGAAGATATTTTCCCTCCTTCATTACTTCCTTGTGACTCCTGAATGCAGAAAGAGCCGGCTACGTACATTGTGGCTTGAAGCTAACGGAGACTGACGCCATGTCGTCTTTATCCAGCTGTATGCTCCGTTGTTGTTCGCCATCTGTCTCTGTTAGCATCAAGCTAAATATAGGTGGCTGCCTCTTTCCTAATTGTGGAGTCACAAAGAAGTAATAGAGGAGGAAACATGTCCTTGTGAGGTCACTGCAGCAATTTGTAATTACTTTAAAGGCACAGTACATTTTTTTGAGTGAAGTTTGACCTCAACCATGAGTCGTTACTTCCTCAGGTCGTCTGCGCTCTCCTGATAGATTCTCCCTCTTTTAGTGTCTCTACTCAAAGACTTGAAACACGCCAATATCGTCACTCTCCATGACATCATCCACACTGACAAGTGCCTGACCCTCGTGTTTGAGTATCTGGTGAGTGTGAGTGTGTGTGTGTGTGTGTGTGTGCGTGTGCGTGTGCGTGTGTGTGTGTGTGTGTGTGTGCATGTGTGTGTGCGTGTGTGTGTGTGTGTGTGTGCATGTGTGACATGAAAACAAGACACTTGGGTAAATGTCAACACAGCTGTCCTGTCTGTTCCTGTGTGTGTGGCATCAGGAGAAGGATCTGAAGCAGTACATGGACGACTGCGGGAGCATCATGAGTGTCCACAACGTCAAGGTAATCTAGATCCATCAGTGGCACTGAGCAGTACCAAGGAGCTGCTGCTGAATCTGTCCTCAAGAATGTAAGAACATGCCAGTCTCCAGTTGGTTTGCAACTGGACACGCGTGTTAGCGGGAGACATAGAACTGGCATGCGGTTTAGCTTGTAGCCCTGCTGAAGAGGTTTCACTGCAGCAATGCCTTATTTATTTTCTTTTTAATTTTTAATGTGCTATTAAACATGGAAGAACACGTCGCATAAACCTGTCCGTCTCCCCCCTCTCCTCCTCTCCTCTCCTCCTCCCCTCTCCTCCTCCCCTCTCCCCCCTCTCCTCCTCTCCTCCTCCCCTCCTCTCCAGATCTTCTTATTCCAGCTGTTACGAGGGCTGGCGTACTGCCACAGAAGGAAGGTTCTCCACAGAGACCTTAAACCTCAGAACCTGCTCATCAATGAAAAAGGAGAGCTGAAGCTGGCAGACTTTGGTTGGTACCGGTTCAGTAATCAGGTTCCAGCCCTGGAGGTTTTAGTTCAGAGAATTGAGTTTAGTTTTTTAGCAATGCAGTGTCAACTGTACAAAACGACGGATGGAGGAGACCTCGGGCAGCCTGCCGTCCTCGGGGGGCAGCCTTGAATGCTTGCAGTCGTTCCTGATGATATCAAGTTTGCAGGTTTTCACACATGCAAACCTTGTCTGTGTGTGCGGCCCAAAAAAGTATCGAAATGAAGAGTTCTCTTAATAATAGAACTCTTCATTTAGATATTGTTTAGAATTTGGTTTTATCTTATTTTGTTTGAATTCAGGTTTGGCCCGGGCCAAGTCTGTTCCTACCAAGACCTACTCCAATGAAGTAGTGACCCTGTGGTACCGACCTCCAGACGTGCTGCTGGGCTCCACTGAGTACTCCACCCCCATAGACATGTGGTGAGCACACACACACACACACACACACACACACACACACACACGCGCGCGCACACACACACACACACACACACACGCACGCACACGCGCGCGCGCTTCTCACCAGGAAATCGTCAACAGCACCGTTTTGCTCCTTTTCTTTGTTCTTTTGCTGAAATTTTTGTCTTCGCCCCCGAATGTTCCAGTAGTTGATATTCTTCGCAGTGGTTTCTCTCCTCTCAGATTTAAAATGAGTCCCTTGCTTTGCTTTCACTGTGATATTTTCTTCTTTCGTCCTCATTACTTGGTGAATTGTGTGACGTACGACCTTCTCAACCTGGAGCCTTGCTGGGACTTATTAAACAGAACCCACAGTTTCAAGTGCTTTTCCTTTATTAGGCGTCAAAAGAGCAACATTTGACTGTGTTTGTTTGGTTCTTGATCTCAGTAATGAGCATTTTGGAACCAATTAAAAAGCCGATTTGATGAAACTGTTGTCTAGCAGGGTGCAGATTCGCTCCACAGCGCCTGGAGTTGTGTTTGCCTGAATCTTTGCAGAGTCATGGATGTATCTGAGCCCAGTGCTCCTCCACATTCCAGAGACAAACATGAGTGTGTTACTAAAGTGTTACTTTCCTCTGCCTGTGTTTGCCTTGGTGCAGGGGTGTGGGCTGCATCTTTTATGAGATGATCACAGGCAGGCCACTCTTCCCTGGATCCACTGTGGAGGACGAGCTTCACCTCATATTTCGCATCCTTGGTGAGAGTGTACCAGGGCTCTGCCGCGCTGGACGCACTCGCCGCTGCCATACATACGTGCTTGCTCGTTAATCTGTAACCTGACGGTTGCAAATCTTCAACAGGAACTCCCACGGAGGAGACCTGGCCAGGTATCACCACCAGTGAAGAGTTTCAGACGTACAGTTTCCCCCGATACCACGCAGAGCCCCTGGTCAACCATGCACCCAGGTACGTGGACGCACCTGTGAGGACTGATGTTCAGTAGGAAGAATAGTTGAAGTAAGAGGAGGAGCGGACTGCAATGACACGGCTGCACTGACTCTGTCTCACTTCCTGTTGTCCAGGATAGACAACGATGGTCACGACCTGCTGTCAGTGCTTCTGCAGGTGATGCTCACTGTGTGTCCAGATAAGTGCTTGGAGTGGACTGAGAACTGCCTCCGGAGCCAATAACCCTTCCTGTCTCTGTGCGTCTCTAGTTCGAGGCTAAGAAGCGCGTCTCGGCCGAGGACGCTCTCAGACACGCTTACTTCAGAAGTCTCGGGGAGCAGGTTCAGACACTGGCTGACAGTGAGTCCGTCACTGACAACACTCGCTCCAGTACTCAAACCTCGTCTCACCGCTGCCGTGTCCTGCTTTTTCAGCTGCGTCCATCTTCTCCATAAAAGGCATTCAGCTCCAGAAGGACCCGGGGAAGAAGTCCTCCGTCTACCCAGAGTCCAGTAAGTCCCTCGCCACAGAGCTCTGGGAACACGGGGGGGGGGGGGGGGGGGGTGCTCTCAGAGGGAAGATGATGATGAAGAGCAGCTGTGCTCCCCTCTCTCTTCCTTCTCTGTCCAAGTGTTTCATGTTTGCACTGCAGTCACGTGTCCATTCATATTCCCACACTAATATTAACAATATTGGACACATTCACGTGACGTTGAAGCTTCTGGAGGAGTCCTCATGACACACTCCCAACAACGCGTCGACACAAGACACACAGCCGTCTTTAAATCACAGCCACCCTAAGAAAAGAGAGACTCATCATTTCTTGTCTTGATGAAGTTGAGACTGTTCACTCTAATTGATCTTCAAGTCACAAACTGATGCAAAGCAACTCTTGACTCGACCTCGTCTCAGTGATTTTAGTGTCTTACTCAAATACATTCTCGGGATTTCTCAAACCAAACACTGAAATTTAGGAAAATCTGCCTCCGATGCGTGGAGGAAGTACAAGAAGACAAAGAAAATAACCAACAGGAAAAAGCAGAGAAAATCTGACCAACTACAAAACAAGCACAGATGCTTTGCTTGCTTCCGTGGTGAACGGCTCCGTGTGTCTGCAGCGCTCCTAGAAGGACTGGCAGGTTGTAAAGGAAACAAACCAATCTTGCCTTCCTCTTGCTGCTTAAATCTCAGACATTTTCCAGAGGAGATGCATTTATTTATTTGCACTCATTTGACAGAAGTGTGATTCGAGATGTGCGTTGACTGAACTTAACCAGATCATTGGGTGCCTCCCAGTTAGCCGACTAGCGTGCAGCTGAGGCGCCACCTGTGTGTCTGTGAAGAGTCTGTGTCTCCGTCACTGTCTGTGTCTCTGTCCTTCTGCTGGTGTCCGTCTGTCTTAGTACCCATGCTCTCTTCTTTCGCCGTGTTCATCTTTCCTTAATACTTTCTATCTCCCTTGTGTGCCCTGCTCCGACTCCCCCGAATTGCCTCTACATTCCCAACTTTCCCCTCCCCCGACCCTAAAAAGCCACGGCCCATAAGCTAGGCTCTGCACCCTCGCAGTACTTCCAGAGAGAAGCAGCCAATCCCCGGGCTCAGAGTCACAATCTCTCCTCCACTTCCAATGGCTGAGTGGCCGCTACTGTTCTGGTAAATACGGTCTCTTTCATTCGGTCTGTTGTCTCTTTTCTTTTCCTGTCAGGCTGTAACTTCGCCTCCTCTCTTCCTGTCCATTTGCACCTTTTCTTTGCTGCAACACCTCCGACTGTCTGGCTCCTCCTGGTTCCTCAACTGGACGAAACCCCAGCAACATTTGATTTCTCACCTGTTTGAAGTCATTCTCTCTCTGCTCTCTGGTTTTATTTGTCTATTTGTCGACACCTCTCTCTGTTTTTGCCCCCCCCCCCCCAGCTTTTCCTCACATTTCAAGCCCCGCACTCCCACGCATCATCTAAGCTTTCACTTACCTGATGCTCTTTTCTCAGAACGAGCCTCTCCCGGCCGTTACCTCAGAGAGGGAGGAGCCACGATATGTTGATGAAAGAGTGATGGGGAGTTGTGTGACTCTTTTTATTTGCAGTCCTGTTTAGGTTTCTGCAGCGAGAGATGTAGCCTTGTTGTGAGTCTGTAAGTCCAGGTTTGGATTGCTGTGTGCTTTCTAGTCTAGGCTGAGTGTTTGTGTGCCTGCTGTGGTTCACAGGCCCAGGTAAGTCCAGAGCATCACAGGAACCCGAACTGGCCAGAAAGGGTTTTTCCAAATAAAGACTTTAGAAAATGGTGTGATTTTTTCCTCCACTGGTTTGGAGATGGTCCGTCCGTGTTCCAACATGGCAGTGCCCCGTTTACAGGCGGGGCACAGGCTGGTAGGGCCGGTAGGGCTGGTTCCCTTCCTCAAGGTTCAATACCAGGACCGGGACTTTCATACTGGCTCCAGAATTATACTGTCTTCATACGATACAAAACATTTTCACACTCTCAGAACAGTTAAATTACATGAGAAACAGAAACCAGTTTACCTTCAC
This sequence comes from Aulostomus chinensis, assembly GCF_037954235.1. Taxonomy (NCBI): domain Eukaryota; kingdom Metazoa; phylum Chordata; class Actinopteri; order Syngnathiformes; family Aulostomidae; genus Aulostomus; species Aulostomus chinensis. The sequence goes on along the minus strand of NC_141328.1, from coordinate 29,693,693 downwards.
CTGCCTGTTTCAGCACGAAGCAGCTTTGAAAAATAGATATAAGAAAAGAAATGTAAAAACTGAGGCACTCCTCACATGTTGAAATGACGCGTGTCACTCGCCACCCGGTGCTGTTGAAGTACGGATACCCGGTTCTACCGGCCATTCTGCCCCCAGCTAGTTTGTCTCAAGCTCTCATTTTCCAACATGAAGATGTTTTGTGTCTCAACTTGTGATGTGTTCATATCCTCCAAGTTGAGGTCATGACCCTGATCCCTGCAAAGGTTGCTAGGCTCCTGCACGCCAAGATCCATAACCCATCATATTCGGATATTCTGGTCCGTGCACTTTTGGATTATTTAGAGCTGCCAGAGTGACTCCAGTCACTCAGCTTCAGTGCAGATCCTCAACACTGTTGCTGCCTCGCTGCTGACAGCAACACCGTGTTAGTTTGGTGCCGCTTCATTTCTGCAACACTTGGCCATAGAGTGTGTGTACAGTGTGTTGTTGGCATGGAGTGAAATCTGTGAGTGTGTGTGTTTGTCCATTTTGTCACATCTCTCTCTCTCTCTCTCTCTCTCTCTCTCTCTCTCTCAGCCCAGGGGAAGAGCAGGAGGCAGAGTGTGCTGTTTTAGTGCCGGCGGGGCTGCTGAGGTGAGGAGGACAGAGACTGGTGGAGCTGTCCTGTCAGACATACATTCAATGATCCCGCCACACACACTGAAGGAGCAACACACTCCCCACCACATAGACACATGCACACTGAAGACACACACATGCACACACATTGACAAAAACACTACACAGAACTAAGGCTGAAGAATTTATACTTGATTTAAAGAATAAAGACTCTGCTCGACCCTGAAGAGAAGCTGGAAGAAAAGTGGGAGAGTACGAGATTCTCCTTGCTGCTACTACCGCTGCAGTCCAGAAGAGGGCAGAGTTTATGAGCTGTGGCAGCTCAGTAGGAACAGAACTACTGTCAGTGAGCTGTGGGGACGGACGAGTGGGTCTGGATGCGATACTGAGGCAAAGAAAGAGAGAAGAACTCTGTCCCTCTCTCTTGTGCTTTTTCCAGGACTGTTGTTGTACATAAAGAGTTCTCTGCTTTCCCGTAACAAGCCTCAGCCTGAATCCAAACTCTGAATATTGCACCTAACCATCGCCTAACCTCTTTGCCCTTTATTACATGTTGTTGAACCACCACACGTTCACTCACACAGTCTCTCTGCGTCTCTTTGAAACAAGCGCATACGTACATTAACTCTTAAGTTTCACTTGAAAGTTAAGTGTGTGTGTGTGTGTGTGTGTGTGTGTGTGTGTGTGTGTGTGTGTCATAGGAGTTTACAGAGATAAACTTTAGCACCTTATTGTCTAGTAGAGGCCGGAGTGGTCAGATGTCAAGAACACCTGAGATTTTAGAAAAATTATCAACCAAAAAGAAACTTGATTGGTGCGTTTGCTTTCGCTGAATTGGACACAGCTAAGATCCCTCTGCAGTCCACCGACATCACGGTGCTGTGAGACGTTCCCTGACAGAACAACGCGTACCGACGGAGCGGTCAAGCACACATACAAATCCTCACCTGCTTACTCTTTGACACCCTCTTCCCCTTCTGCCTCGACTCAGACGCTGTCCTGCGTGATGTTCAGGTTTCTCTTTGCACCTGATTTTACCTCTTGGATCACAAGTAGACCATCGAACTACAACTCCACCTTCTCCAAACCTTTTATTTTGTATCTGTATATAAGATCATAGTTTGTACTTGTTAGAAGCAATGATAATTCCAGGATGCTGTTCTCAGTCTTTACTGTGTTCCCGCTGTAATAGTTGGAGACTGGCTGGGGGCGTGTTGCACATTCCTTGAGCTCAGGACTTATTGCTATGGTGTCGTGTTGTGGATGCTGTGAGGTACGTCCCCCCCTAGAGCAGAACCCTGTGCAAGCTGGGTCAGACTGTAAGTGAAGGAGAGGATGTTGTCAGCGTTTACCTGTCGCTCCTCTGTGTCGTTCATTCTCTGGCCCACCTTAACCCTCGTCTCTTCACCTCTTCTCTTTACGCATGTGTGTGTGTGTATTAAACATGCTGGGATGTGAAAGCTGCTGCTGGAAAAGGAAAGCAACCGATTGAATTCATTTCTGCATGGAACATGACCTTATTAAGTTGTTTTGACCAAACATCACATTGAGCTGTAATGGTGCCTCAAAGCAGAGATCTGAGGTCTTAGATTCAGACAGTAGCTGCATGTGCTGCGAGCACTGGGACCATGTACTGGAGACAGTGACAAATCTGACTCAGGGTCAGTGTGCTAGTACAGTCCAACCTGCTGCGTGAAACACACACACACACACACACACACACACACACACACACACACACACACACACACACACTGTTGTTTCCCGCTGTTTTTATCACCAGCAGCCAGAAACAACAGCACCAATAACCTGAGCAAGCACCTTGAAATCAAGCACACAACTGTCTCACACACCAGTCACATGACGTGTCAGCATGTATCAGTGAGACGGCTCGTTGGCGTGGATTGGACTTCCCGCTTCTAGAACACTGACCTCGGGTCAACTTTGCCTCTTTTTCTGACCTGAGTCTTGAAAGCGTGACGTGGTCCCTGTCAGCGGCCGGTGGGAGGACGTCTTCACCCAGAGGGTGAGGTATGTAGCATGTACATAGACGGTCCCGCCTCTGTATATACAAACGTGTACAGGTTTGATACAGCGATTCACATTCTGGCTTTTTTGTTTTCTTTAATGAAAGTCACAGCAATATTTCAGTAATCAATCAAAAGCCGAGGTAGTCGGATGATTTCCTCGGTGTTCAGTTGGCGAGGGGATGACTGTGAATGATCAAACTGTGAGACTTGACTTATCCGATGAGGGTTCTTTTTTCCTGTTTAACATGCTGGATCCAAAAGGATGGAGTGTGGCATCAACATAACACCGTGATTATTTAGATTTTTACCAGTGAGAGCCATAGAGGTCATGGTGAGGTGTGTGAACCGTGTTTGAGCACAGACCTTCAGGAGCAGATGTGTACACCTAATGGAAAATAAAAACCTTGTTATTACTTTTCCTGTCCTCACTCTTTTCAGATACATCAGTTACAATTGTGTCATCGTTCATTTTGAAATATTTCCTTCTGCTAGTTCAATAAAAGCAGGTTTCATGTGGAACTGAAGCTGGAAGTCTCAATGAGACATTGAATTCAGGCCCCATCAAACAAATACGTCCGCCTGTGTTTCTACTTCGAGCTTCTCGTGGAACCTCTGGACTGAGCCGCCACTGACGACCAGACCCGAGGAGGGGAGACTATTTTGCATCTGAGACTTTGTGAGATGGACTGAAGTCTTTAACCATCCGAAACGTGTTTGCTCGACGCCCTCCACAACCATCAGTGCTTCCAAACAGAAATGAAGCGGCAGATGTGCTTTTTCTACTGGAGGTGGCCGAGTGGCACGGTTCGGATTTTTGAGGCCTATTTATTATTATTATTATCATTATTAGTAGTAGTAGTAGTAGTAGGAGTCAGAGTTATACCTTTAAAAGAGTTTAGATCTTGTGACTGATTGTTTATCAGCCCAAACATTTGAAGGAGGTTAACCATTTCAGCACCGCTGAGCAGCTGTGATATACAGGCCACATTTCTATGGTCATGATATTTTTGGTGGAGATTCTGGATACTACTACAACCACTACCACTACAACTACTACTACTACTAACCATTGTTACAGCCACAGATAACAATAATCAGAGCAGGTACAGGAGAATTCTCCTCTCCTCAGCAGCCTTTGGCCCGGCACGCTGTCGCCTGTGTTCTTGTATGAGATCATCACTTGGTGTCCACGACAGAGGAACAATGAAAGCGTCGTTGTCATTCTCTTTTTTGGTCTTGTGGTCTTCATTGTGACAGTGTGTGGAACTGGTTCATGTCTTCCTCCTCTTGGCATTTGTACCAGTCTCTCACGTGAGGGTCAACATGTGTAAAATGACTTTTATTCTTTTAAAGATTGCTTGGGTGAGACTTTCTGGCTCTTGTTAAAAGATACCACTGTGTTCTCCCCCTCAGACACTTGAGATTCGGAGTTCCACGGGTTCCATCCACACGAGACGGTGTGAACGGCGTAGCCTCGGAACTAGAAACACATACAGGACACATAGTCAGTGCAAGCACACGGTGGCCATCGATGCTGAATATGAACACTCAATGAAGGACTACCTGTCTGTTCATGAAAATATAAATGATGGGGTTGTAGACGGTGCTGCTTTTTGCGAAGAAGACCGGTATGGTAGCTATGAGGGGGTCGATATGTAGACTGGAATCGATGATGACAGCGAGAGCCATGGCAGCATACGGCAGCCAGGTGACCAGGAAGGCCAACACCATCACCACGACCATACGTGCTACCTGCACCTCCACACGGTAGGTGCTGCCCGCCTCAGACACGTGCAGCTTGGTCACCTGCCACACCCAAACACAGGCATTGGCATCTCGGCACAATCTACAAACACCAGTGTTGTCCGCTTCTCACCTGACGGAGGGTCCACAAGAGCCGAGAGTAGGACACCGTGATGATGGAGAAGGGCGCGGTGAAGCAAAATAAAAAGTAGGTGATTACATACGAGATGTTTCCAACCTCCCTGCTGTACCAGTTCGGGGCGCAGGATGTCTTGATGCCCTCCAGCTCATAACTTCCCCAACCAAACAGAGGCGGAGTGTTCCACACAAACGACCACACCCACGAGAGCACCACTCCAGCAACTGCATGTCTGAGGAGAACATCACATCCAGCACTCAAGACCTGTCCTGGACTTGACAGAGTACAGGACCTGTTGACGCTCACCTGGTCTGGAACAGGACGCCACCCATGGGATAGCACACCACCATGTAGCGTTCCACAGAAATGACTCCTATCGTGCAGAGACTTGCTATCCCTGGAACAAAAGCAGGAACTACTGAAGACTTCATTCGTGCTGAATTCTGCTGCTGCTGGCAGAACACATCCTCTCCGTCATCTCCACAAATCAAATGTTGGAGTTTAAAAAAAGCAGACTTGCTCTGACGTGACTCACCAAAAAAGGAAACAGCGAAGCCCTCCAACACGCAGCCCACGTGTCCGAGACTGAAGTACCCCATGGAAGTGGTGACTGTGGTGGGCAGGCCTCCGAACACGGCACAGCCCAGGTCACATATGGCCAGGTTGACCAGGGCGTAGCTGAGTGGCTGCCTGAGCTGTTTGTGTCTCACAGTCACCACAATCACCAGGAGATTGAAGATGATCCCCAGGACGGAGACCACACCCATGATGGCCGACAGGGAGGTGTAGCCAGCGCGGGACAGGAGCTCCGTGCTGGGAGAGGACGAGGAGTTTCCTTCAGGGTCAAACTTCTCCATGTGCAGACTGAGTGAAGAGTTACTGGTAAAAAGAGAGAATGTTGGTGGATGCCACAAAACGCTTGAAAACAAAACGTCAGCCGGTCATCGGCACACCAGTTTACACTGAAGCCAGCTAGAATATCCACAGGTCACAAGCAGGGGTCACAAAATCCAATAGAACAGTGACAAGAGGCAGGAGCGAAATAAAAAAATCTGGTTGGTGATCCGTCAAGAACCAAGAACATTCTTCTCTACGAGCTGCATGGTTGCTGCTCTGCTGCATTCTGGAGGAGGAGATGAGCCTCTAAATAAGACCAGGGGCTCTCAATCGTGATGTTTAAATCTTAAAAAACAAATCTGTAGATCCGGATTGTGAGGCCAATAATTCTGTCTAATATCCTGTAAGACTGCACTTTCCATGATTGCTGCATTCATAGCTCATGGAGCAGGGACTCAGGGGCTTTCAGGATTAAACGCAGGTCTGCTGGTACGGATGATTAAAGCGTGTTCATATCGGTTATTATTCTGTCTTCACCTGCTCGCACATAGAGGCTGAACATGCAGGATAGGCTGACCCTCCATGCTGTAATTGGCTAAACAATGGGGCAGCTGTACATTTTCCATGCATATAATATTGCCATTAGTTTAATAAGTGTATATAAACGGCAGGCTTTGATACATTTTTCACCTAATCTGTACGGTTGCAGCTTGTTGAAAACGTTGTCAAAGGAAAAATCTGGCCGACTGCGAAGCCTCCATGAGCCTCGGGTCCTCCAGTTGGCCTTGAGTGATAAAAAACGAAGTAAAACTTTGGTCAGTTTTCATTTGCTGCTCTGGAGAGAAGGAACTTCAGCTTGAATCAAAGGTAAGGACCGTAGTTCAGAACATGGAGAGCGACCGGCCGGTTCCCCTCCCGGTCGCTAGGGGGCGGTAAGGCCTCAAGCCTGCGGCGGCTCCGAGCTGCTCTTCGTCCGCTCTCTTGAGCAGCAGCGGCGGGCAGCGGTGGGGAAACATGGCGGCGTGTGTGAGGAGAGCAGCCCACGACGTAGAGACGCGGACGCGGACCGAGGATGTGCTTTTATCGGACGGAATCGACTTCGGGTCCCTGTTGCTGTCCCCCGCCGTGCTGGCCGGGCTCTCGGCGGCGGGCTTCCAGAGACCCTCCCCGATCCAGCTCAAGGCCATCCCGCTGGGCCGCTGCGGGCTCGGTGCGTGAGTGTGATGCTCGAGTTCTGCAGGCTCGTCAGCAGCGTTCGCTGCTCGTGTGCCTGGGCTTGGGAATCTTTTGTGACTTTGGCCACGTTACTGCAGACTCCTGGGTCTGACCACCTGGGCCGAACCAGAACTGGGTTTTTGATGGTCCTGCTGCTGCTTTGTCCATCTGCTGTTTCAGATTTGATCGTGCAGGCCAAGTCCGGCACCGGGAAGACGTGCGTGTTCTGCACCATCGCCCTGGATTCTCTGGTCCTGGAGAATTCTGCCACTCAGGTGAGCACCAGTCACCTGAGTGACCTCCTGACTGACGAGGAGATGAAGTCCTCAGGGAGGGACGACGCGGAAGAGCCACTCTGAAGGGCTCAGGTCATCAGAGAGCTCATCACGTGGGTGCGGGTTTAATCTGATGGGTTTCAGCAGCTCAGTGTCACGGATGTGAATCAAAGTGTGCGGTTATTGATGAAGCAGAGGAGCGTCTGTGCCTTCATCTTCTTAGCTGGGGGGTCTTAGCTGGGGGGTCCACCCAGCTGCTCACTCCTGATCTGCTCCCAATCAGCTGTAAGTGGTTGTTGACATGGAGCTTTTCCTCCTGCAGGTTCTCGTACTGGCGCCGACACGTGAGATCGCGGTGCAGATCCACTCCGTGGTGATGGCGGTGGGCTGCGCCATGGAGGGCCTGCAGTGTCATGTGTTCATCGGGGGCCGGCCTGTGAGTCAGGACAAGCTGCATCTGAAGAAGTGCCACATAGCTGTGGGCTCACCTGGTGAGACACCTGGGCTTTCTGGGGGAGGGGCTTGAGCTGTGCGGTGTTCTGTTGGTAACCTCTCTGGTGTTGGACGCAGGTCGGATCAAACAGCTGATCGAGCTGGGCGTGTTGTCCACCGCCAGTGTGCGGCTGTTTGTCCTGGATGAGGCGGACAAGCTGCTGGAGGAGGGCAGCTTCCAGGAGCAGATCAAGTACAACCACTCGCTCATCTGAATGACACTTAACTCGCCGTCACACGCACTGACGCCCGCCATCTTTGTGTCCTCAACTCATCCACAGCTGGATTTTCTCCTCTCTACCCGAGAACAAACAGATGCTGGCACTCTCGGCCACCTACCCAGAATCCCTTGCTCAGCACCTCACCCGCTACATGAGAGAGCCCACCTTTGTCCGCCTCAACCCCAGAGACATGGGCCTCAAAGGTGGGAACCACCCACTCATGTTGACGCCACAGGAAGCTGCACTCAAGGGTTTAGATGCAGCGGCCGCAGCTTTTATCAGCCACAGAAATGAAGGGTGGAGGCTTCGTCGCTGCTCTGATCTCTTATTCCTGTGTCGTTGTCAGTCGTGGCTGCTCAGCGACTCCTGATCTCTCCACTGACGGTGAGACGTCCGAGTGGAGCATCGCTGAGGGTCAAAGCTCTTACATGCTGTTTGTGCGCCCCCTGCCAGGCCTGAAGCAGTATTACAAGCTGGTGCCATCCCACCCGCTGCCTCACAGGCTCTTTGAGGAGAAAGTGCAGCACCTGCTGGAGCTGTTCAGTAAGATCCCGTTCAACCAAGCGCTCGTCTTCTCTAACCTGCACACCAGGTAAGCTGCTCCTCTTCGCCCTCACCAGGAAACGCGTAGGCCGAGTCAGGATTGGCCTGAATAAGAAAGCTCATCATCATTTCTGTTGGAGCGATGAAGCTGTTGAATGGTTTCTGGGTTTCTCCACCAGGGCTCAGCACCTGTCAGACATCCTGACCTCCAAAGGTTTACCGGCTGTGTGCATCTCAGGTGAGATGGGGGTGTCGCTGTGCTGCCATGAATCAATCCACAGAAAAAGAAGCCAGCGATCAGTTAGCGCCCTTCATTGTTTTCCGTGTAATTAAATGTGAGCGACTGCTTCCTCCCTTCCTGACAAACTGAGCATTTGCCTCTGGCTCAGGGAGCCTGGACACACGTCCATCATCAGTGTCTCTGCTGCTCCGCGTGTTTCCCCTCCAAACGCAGTGGTAATGAAGTCCCTGGCACCTGACATCGACCCCACAGGAACCGAGGTGATGTTTCTAAGAAGATGAAAGAGTGGGAGGCTCAGTTTGGCTCTGGTCTTAAGAGAGAAGGAAGCTGGTTGTTGATCTTATTGAGCTCCGCCCAGATGATGGAGTGGCGTTGCCGGATGTGGTTAATACCTTTCTGATGTGTATTAGAACAGATTAGCAGATCATCGGCGCCTCGTCAGGCCCGGTCGCTCCGCCGCCAGCTACTGACGCGCGACATCCGCTCTTCGTCACCTTGATTACATAAAAGAAATGGGAGGAGCAGCACTCGCATGGATTGGACATGTTCACGTAGGAGTGGCATTCAGGTCAGCTGATCCGTGTTTTTACCTGTGCAGGTGGGCTGAGTCAGGACCAGAGGCTGGAGGCCATGTCCAAACTGAAGACGTATCAGTGCCGGGTGCTGATCTCCACCGACCTGGTGAGACTCGTCAGAGAAACCGTTCGGCCATCCTCACGTTCTCGTTTCTCTTCTCTGACCCTGTTCTGGTTCTGGTTCCCTGCCAGACATCCAGAGGCATCGATGCAGAGAAAGTCAACCTGGTGGTAAACCTGGACGTGCCGCAGGACTGGGAAACCTACATGCACCGGATTGGACGAGCTGGTCGCTTCGGTCAGTGTCCTAACGCTCGGCACACGGCAGGCGTGAGCGTAGAGAGAGGAAGCTTCCCTGGTGGAGGCTCCGTCTTTCACCTGTGGTTGCCATATGACGGTCATATATTTACTATGATGGTGTTCACCTGAGCCAGCACATGCGCCCCCCCCCCCCCCCATTGTTCACCCCTCCTCTCATCTGAGTGGTTCTGACCAGGACCACGTCTACTTGCAGGCACTCAGGGTCTGGCTGTGACCTACTGTTGCCACGGTGAAGAGGAGAACAAGATGATGGCCATCGCTCAGAAGTGCGGCCTGAGTTTGTCTGCTTTGCCAGGTAAGTTCTTTCTACTTGTTGGTGAGCAGGCCACCCCCCACCCCCCACCCCTAATATGGACATGCCTTCTGTCCTCCAGCCACGGTGGAGGCCGGGCTGATGGACGAGCCTTGTGACTGGGGCGTGTGCAGCGAGGCTTCAGCTCCAGGCCTCCCGTCCCAGCTCCTCCCCAGGAAACAGAGAAACAGGAACACCAAGCTGGACCTGCCTGCCGCCCCCCCTGCACCAGCCAGCCCCCGAGCGCCGAGCCAAGCGTTTCCTGACTCACGCCCACCACCCCCGGGGCCCTCTGAGGCAGGGCCGACCCGGAAGGAACTGCAAGACGCGCTGCCCAAGATTCCTCCTCTCAGCTCATTCAAAACTTTCTCATCAGGGCTCCTGAGCTTTCAGGAAGCTGAGCAGGACTTCCAGGTGTTCATCACCACAGGGTTGGGACGATCAGTAGAGGTCATCAGGGAGTTCAGAGGTCAAGACGACGGCGGCGATCATCATGGAGGGACCAGAGAGATCGTCACCCTCGACGATGACGGAGCTCAGAATGTCTCACAGTGGAAGTGTGAGCTCCTACCTCCCAAACCAGCTCCTGGGAGTCTGGGAGCTGAGAGGGGAGGAGCTGAGCACCGAGAAGTCGCTGACCTCAGGAACACTGGAGCTCCAAAATCCTCTGCAGCCAAAATACGTCAGCAGACCACCTGTGCAGCAGGGGGGAGGGCAGCCGGCGGTGACATGGCGAGGACGGCTACGCCACCCACGGTCACGAGAGCGATGAGGGAAGAGACAAAGAAACGCTGCGAGAACTTCCCAGAGAAGATGAGGAGGAGGAGGAGGAGGAGGGACGAAGAACACGCTGAGGAGGAGGAGGGCGGTGCTGAGAGCTACTGGAGAGCCTGCTACAGGGCCTGGAGTGAGCACTACGCCTCCATGGCTCCTCAGCACCACGGTTACCACGGCTACTACAGCACAGCTCGCAACTGGATGGCGGCTTATCGCATGAACGCCGTTTATGTGGAGGAGCTGATGAGGGACTGAGGCTTCCTGAGGCATCGCCACCTTGTCATGGCGTGGAGAGGCTCCTTGATGTTTCTTCATTCAATTATGTTATCATGTTTATTAAAGGACGCTGCTGCACGCCTGAGCTCTTTCTGAGTCTGAACCTCACGTCAGGGAACATCCGGTGTGTGGTTTGTCTTCTCTCTCTCTCTCCTGAAGGGCACCGCGAGGTCACGTGCTCCAGATTACAGGCTAATCAATCTTCGGCCAATCAGCAACAACACAAGAAAACCCTTGAGCGCGGGGGCCACTTCAGCCGGCTGTTTCCATCCCAGCACGCGCGTCTGGGACCGATGTGTCACTTTTAAATGCGTCCGCGGCTGCAGGATGGACGCCGGGAACGGAACCTCCGCTCACGAGACTCGCGTGACGTTTCTGGTGTTCAACTGCACGATTCTGACGCTGACGCTGGTCCTGGGTCTGCCCGGGAACGCGTGGGTGTGCTGGCTTGTGTTCAGAACCAAGAGCCTCCAGACGTGGAACAACGCGCTGCTGGTCAGCCTGGCCGCCGGCGACCTCCTCAAGTGCTCCGTGGACACGCCGCTGCTGCTCGCCTCCCTCCTGCGGCGCGGGGCGGGCCGGCGGGCCCGGGTCCCGGTGTGCAGCTTGCAGCAGTTCACCTTCGCGCTGTGCAGCTGCGTGCAACTGCTCACGCTGGTCGGCATCAGCGTGGAGCGGTTCCGAGCCATCGCCTTCCCCCAGCAGACCGAGCGGCTGCGGCCGCGGCTCTGGATCTGCTGCATCTGGGCGAGCGGCCTGGTGCTGGCGGCCACGTCGCTGGGCCTGGCTGAGGACGCCCCCCTCTTCATGCTCTGCCGCCCGCACCTCGGGGAGCACGGCGACGAGCTCTTGCGGTATTCAGACCCGTTCGGACCGTACGTGCTGGTTCCGGTGTGGGCTCTGTCTTTGACCGCCACGGTCGTCCACTACGGGCGGATATTCAAGGTTGTGAGACAGCACCAGAGGCAGGTGTTCTGCCGGGGGGTCCAGGTGAGGCCGACGGTGTCTGCGCAGGCCTGGGACTGGGCCAGTGTCCCGGGGTCAGCTCCCCCGGGCCCCCTGCCGGCTGTCGGCTCCAGCAGCCCGCTGCCTGCCCGCAGGACGCTACTCCTGCTCGCTGAAGACGGAGAGCCCTGTTCGGGCGCTTCGGCTGGAGGCGCCCGGGGAAGACCCCCGGAGGTCGTTGGTGCCGTGTGTCTCCTGACCCCCGAGGCCAGGGAGCGGGGGAAGACCCAGCTGGAGGGGAGGCTGGCCAAACGATTCGGCTACATTATTATTGCCTTCACGCTGTTTTGGGTTCCCATGGTGGTTCTCCTGTTGATGGACGTCGCCTCCTGGCAGCACAGCGGCCGAGTGAGTGACAGTTGACCTGCTTATTGTTCAGACAGGAACAGAACCTTGTTGTGTTCTAACATTTGAGATTCATGAACATTTAGTCACATTTCCACTAAATCAAAGTTTCAGTCTGTTGATCTCAAACACCTGAAGGCTTTTAGGTTTCTTTATTCTGGTCAGGCAGTGTGAGTGAGTGCTCGTCATCATCAGTGTCGTGATTCATAATCAAACAATCATCAGACTTCTCCGCTCCACCTTCCTGCTGATTATTTCCCAGATTTCAGACGGTAAATGGGAGGTTTTCAGACTGAAGGGTGAGAGCCGCCATCTAACTGGTGTGGCTTCCCCACAGCTGCTGGTGGAGCTGGAGACCTCCGCTCTGGCGCTGACCTGCGTGCAAGCTGCCGTGGATCCCTTCATCTACACCCTCGTCACTCGACAGTTTCGCTCTGAGCTCAGGAAGATCTTCTCCTTCGTCCGCGGGTTCCCCCTGAAACGGAAAACCTAAAGACTGGAGATGCAAACATGCGGGTCACCTGAACTGGATTCTGGAGAACTGAACTGGTGCTACAACACAAGCAGCTGTGAGGCAGGAGAAGAAGAAAGCCCAGAGTTTGATTTATGGCAGATATAGAGGTTTTATCAGGCGTTTCACAGTTGAGACACAAGACAAGGTCATAAATAATATCCAGCACGTGACAAGATACGCACAGCAGTAGTCTCAACGACAGGTGGCATAGAAGGGCAAAGCAAAGAGTGAGAGGGAAACGGACTGAGACCAGAGAGGACGGGGGAGCGTACAGAATGGAGAACGAGAGAGGAACACAATCACAGACCTGTTTTTGATTTTTTTTTTTTTTTTTGCAAGTAAAAATGCAGTCCTTTGACACTTGGAGCAGAAACACACTTATATAATAATTGAAACTGTGTCATTTGAAAGTGCAGCTGACACAAAACAACTTATCTTACAACAGTGAGGTGGGAAACAAATCACATTTAATCACGGTCTTAGCAACAGAAATACAGGGAAGCCCACGCCTGCCGTCACGTACGTCACGTCCCCGCACCAGGCGTCCGTGCTGGACTTGGTGCTGTGGATGTGAACTCGTTTTAAACGCCGCTTGAAAAAGAACCCAGAAAAAGCTCCGCCTGCCTGTGCTTGTCTTCAGTCCCGGTAAACTAGTGCACAGTTGGACAACACACTACTACTGCATCTAGGCAGCTGCTGCCACTGAGTACATACGCAATTACCAGAAATAGTACTAGGTCTCTACTAGCTATGCCAGAGGTAAAACACACCCTTTTCCTGCTGTGTCGAGTATTTTGGGCCTCCTTTGGGTGGATACTACTGTTAAGATTGGAGCGAACTACTGAACCACCGTGAGCCTCCCAGGCCTCAGCGCTCTGCGTCGCGCTGCACTGACATGCTACCGCTATGCTCTGTTACTGTCCAGACTGGCTGCTTGTGTGTGTGAATCTTGAGTACAAATGCATGAGTAAACTGGCTACGCTCCCCCAACGTGTCCATGTTGTGGTAAATACACTGATTTTCTTTCCTAAAAACTGACACATTTTGTTCTGCAGCTAATTTGACAGTTCTTCTAAGAGACACTTCTACAGAAAAAAGGCTGAAGATCCGCTACATGAGGGCAGGCGCAGTCGGCCAGTTCAGGTGCTGCCTCTGCGTGAAGCTGTCAGCTGATAAACCGCTCCGTCTCTGGGCGTCTGTGTGCTCGTGACCAGCGTCTGATGTAATTCATACGGAGCAGAGGTGGGTGATTAGTCCCCCACCACCTGCTGCGGCGGTCTCATCCACCCGACCACGGAGCCTGTCCAGAGCTGTTGAATGACATTCAAGTGGAAAAAGGTCAACTGGGAAACGTCAGCTAAGAGGTTTAGCAGAGCCAAAAGGTCACGGTCCATTGTTACAAAGGTCACGGTTGATGGGCTTATTACTCGAGTTACATGACGAGTTGGGAGAACGGACAGACGGGCACGATTCCGGAGATCTGCGGGTGGCTCCTCAGGGTCCTGCTTGTCTCTGGGGACCGATACGACAGGTGTCCCTGCATGAGGTTCTCCAGGAGAAAAAGTAAAGAAAACACCAAAAAGGACGAAAAGTACAAACACCAAGTTTTCTAACCACATAGAGTACACAGACTCAACAACTTTGGAAAATGCCCACTGAGTTCAGGGAAGAAAAAACGTCGACGGCTATAAAGACTGCTGAAAGCATACTGGTGTCCACACAGGAGGAGCGACACAAGAGGACGACGACAGAGAGGAACAGATGGAGGAGAGCTGGGAAGAGAGAAGGACGGAGAGAGAACGAGAGGACAGCTTCACTGGTTCTGCCAAACGATGGTCAAATATTACAAAATTTTCTATTAACAATATTCACAAAGAACCTGGGCTCAGAGCAGATTGGTGTCAGAAATTCTCAGCGTTCGCCTTGTGCTTTTATTTGTGGTACTTAAATCCCAAATACTTGTTTTGGGGTTTCTTTGCGAGAGAATTGAGTTGATTGAGGTCCATCTGATGATGAGAGCCAAAGGAGAAAAGAACGGGGGGGGGGGGGGGCAGAAAGAAAAACTACAGCAGCTCAGAGCAGGCACACGTCGTGTAAAAGGCTTTGCAGCTGAGAATTTTTGGACAGAAATGTGTACAATGAACCCCCGAGTGGCAGCTCGTCCACCATCCCAGGTACTGAGCCGTAGACTTCCAGAGGAATTGAAACAAGTTTTCAATCAACTGACACGTTCACATGCACACGCACACAGCGACACATAGGCACGTATGTCCTGCACTCCTCCAGCTAGCAAAACACCCACTCATTCACAAATAGGAAACTCTGGTTACGCCATCACCGACCGCCACGGGATTTCTACAGAATATTTCACTCACGGAACAATATGGACCCTGAAAATGAATGGTGGCTTGATTCTCTATCAGCAGGTCAGCGGGCCAGAACGACACACACAAGCGCAATTCAATTCTTGGAAAATGGTTCTCAGAATGTTTCCTCTTTTCTTTGTGGTTTCCTTCTTTTTCCCTTTTAATTCCTGCTAAAAAAGACAAGAAGAGTCAAACTGAAGCCCAAATCATAGGAAGGTGCTTTGTGCTCAGTGACACGTCTAAAATGACTCCCCACACCCTCGCACACACGCCAACCATGAACAAGAGTGTACTGTATCTAAAAGCTTCCCCTTCTGAACAGGGAGTCTGTGTTGTTACAGTACATGACCAGCAGAGGGCAGGCTCCACCGCAGCCAGACCAGGACCCTGACTGCCTTCACTGTCATTCCCAGTCCTCCTCTGTCCCTCAGTCTGTCTCCATGAGTCTTTATCTGTCCTTTTCTGTGCCTGCACTCTAGTCTTCACAGTGCGGACACCTTCACAACGTTCTGGTGGGTGGGGGCTGCTGGCAGATGAGCGTCGCCCTCGGGAGTTGTCACCGGTGGCGTGGGAATGCTGATGATTGCTGTGGTGATCTGGCTGCTCTGGCAGTTCAGGGGCTCTTCCACACGCATGTTCAGACTGGAGCGGCTGAAAGAAAAGAGAGAGGACTTGGAGTTGTTTGTCTATGATGAATTTCACCTGATCGCAACTCGAGCTTGGCGTCCTGACTGAGCGAGAAACCGCATGACCCGCCTTTCACTCTGCAAACAAACCAGGAAAACCCTGCTTACTTCAAAACAGCAGCGTGTGAAGGGTGAGACTGACTTCCTCAACCAAGCCTCAATGAAATGATGTTCTTGACAAACTGCCAATCAAAATTTCCTTTTAATGACTGTTTTAATAAAATATGCCTGGAGGTCAAAAGGTCAACTGATGAGAAACATGCATCACGTATGGAACTAGAGAGAGACGGAGAGGGCGGGTATGAGCTCTGAAGTGCGCTTCATCGGGAGAGAGGCTCAGTCGTGCGTGAGGACGTGCTGAGCCGCTGCTGCTGCTTCAGGTCAAGGAGTCCGCTGAGGTGGTTCTGGCATGCAGTCAGGAGTTCACCTGGGCGCCTCCCTGAGGAGGGAGGAGGCTGCAGACACACCCAGGACCAGGTGGTGGGACCGTCTCTCCACGCCTCTGGAAACACCTCAGGATCCTCCAGTCAGAACTGCTCCATGTGACCAAGGACTGAGAGGTCTGGAGGGCCCTGCTGGAGCCGCTTGACCCCACTTCACTTGAGCAGCTGAAGATTATTGGATGGATGCTGGCCGGGCAGAACTCGTAGCCGATGTGGAACATGCATCTCCTATAGAACTGGTTCCACTACAGTTCACATGCGGGCCCGTGGGAAGCGTTGTGCTGGTGTTCATAGTTCAGGCTGCAAACATTCATCGACCACCAGCGACACGCACCTCCACCCTCAGACGGGTCTCCAGTCACTTCACACCCACACTGACAGGCAGTTTCGGGTCTCCGGCTAACACAAGCAGACATGGGAGGAACATACAACCCCCCCGACCAGCGCTACCATGGCGACCATTCTACTGTCTGATATATTTAACTGTAAATTGTTTTATATGACCGATTTGTGACGAATGCTCATGATTCATTGAGTACAGGAGTGCACCGTCAGCAGCTGCTTCTCCTGATGGAGGCTGACTGATTATAGACTTCCCGTCTATCGCATCAGTTCAGTACCACTTGCTAAGATGTCGGAGGAGCAGATCAAGGCAACAGCCACTCATTTACCTCTTCATCAAAAGCCACGTTTCTCTTTTATTACTATTGAAGCACAATAGCTTAATAAAACACTATTTTCTTAAATGTCAAATATCTTGTACCCAATCCAACATATCTTGAAACTGAAGGATGGCAGTTGTTAGAAAGTGCTGATCACGGTCTCATTATCCAGAACATTCTTGGCCGTGTTCGGGGGAACCACGCTACTCCCTGAAATCGATTTTGAGAAGTGCAACTTCCCAGCCTGCGTGCGTCGGCCGAGCTCACCTGGTGCTGAGGGGCTGGATGTGGATGGTGCTGAGCTCCTGCAAGCCTTGTTGGTGTGTGTGCAAGTGTGTCAAAGGCTGCATGTGTGCTGGGGCACTGGCATTCGCCAAAGGGGTGTGGTGCTTCTTGCTTCGGCGGGTGCAGCATGTGCCTGTCATGCCATCTTGGCTGGAGAGGGAGGGGCTTCGGGAGGCATAATTCTGCAGCCCCGCCTCCAGGTAGCTCTGCTGGTAATACTGCTCATCCACAAACTCGTGGTTCTGCAGCAAAGACAGAGAGTCATAAAAGTTGAACGTTTACAACATTGATATTTATCCCCTGGTTCTCTATGTGCTTGATACTCGCTCGCACGGGTCAGCGCCTCCTCTCAATGTGTGATTATCTCAGGTGTTTCTGGTGTACTGGACCGGTCCAGAACATTATTAAAGGGACAGATCTTGGCTCAAGAACCTGTTCCATAATTAGACGGCCTTGAAGCAAGTTTAATCAAAACTTTTGTACTGTCTCAATTTTTTTGGGCTTCCAAATTTGCTTCAGTGGGACAAAGAGCACAGAGTTGCTGCGTGCCTGCTGGACGTGTAAAGAGGCAGCAGTCAGATTTAAGAGCAACGCGTCCTTGGTGTGCCGGCATTCCCTTCCTCCCCTGGACGGATCTCCACCACCATCATGGACTCTTTTCTTTTTCTCACTTTGATCTTTTCTAAGGTTCCTTGGTGCCACTTGCGTTCATGTCGGTTGATTCTTGTTCCATTACTTCCTGTTTGATTGAGCTCTCTCCTGAGTCTCATCAGCTCATCAGTCCTGCTCAGCTCCAGCCTTCTTCCTATCCCACCTGCTCCTTACCTGCCTTTATGCTGTCACACCTGTAGTTCATTCGTTCTGCTCTTTATGACTGACTGTTAAACTGCGTGGGGATGTTACCGTGAGAGCGGCTCACTCAGGAGGTCTCACTGCTGCTGCTCTGTGCCGGCCTGTGTGGCTGCTGGCTGCCAGTCACGGCTGCTCTGTGACTTTGCGCCTGACAGAAGTGGCAGTGGCATCCAGCTGCTGTAAGCTGCAGCTCAGAAAGACAGCGGTGCTGTGCATGAGCAGCTGCTGGCGTGTGTGTCCCCTGAGTTGAGGACGGTGTTTTGATGTCTGCGTGGGGGGGGGCTGCACTTGATCAGGCACAAACTGGATCCATACTCACTTGGGCTGGACAGCGAGTTTGCAATTACAGCTTTGAAATGACACCGTATGGACGGCCGTCTGCAGACTGCTGACTGTACATGGACCTCTCTCTGCAGACCTGCATTATTTATTAGCCTTGACTTTATGACTACACGTTTGTCACTGTGCTGTATTTTCATGCTGTTTTTCCCTTCCTTACTTTTAACTGAAAGGTGGTGCAAATTAGCTTTTAGCTTTGAACACGAAGTGCATCATGAATCTGCGCATGTTGATGTTCCAGCATCAATGTCATTGATTACCATGGTAAATACATTCAAACCAATAAATTCACGTGATGACTTCATAGATACTGCACATTGTAATAATAGAAACGCTGCAGATGTGTGTGTGTGTGTGTGTGTGTGTGGACTGACGGTGGTTTTCTCAAGACAGTGCAGCAGGTGGTGGTGCTGGCTCTCTAATAGAGACGTAGACTTGCTCAACCGTTGCTCCTCCTCAGTGGAACTCTGTAAAGACACACACACACACACACACACACACACACACACACACACACACACACACACACTCTGAGTGAGGGCTCTGCTCCATGTTCTTGGAAGGAGGACACTGATCAGGTGTGGGAGATGCGCGAGCCAGCTGCTGCCCCAGTACCTGGTCTGAAAGGTTCATCTTGTATGGGAGTTGCTTCAGTTGGAGAGGGAGACAAAAGCAAAACAGACAGGTAGGGTTTTACTGGTGTTTATGGTTCAGCATTGGGATCAGATGGCCATCATGGCCGCAGACGTGGAGCACATTAGCGCTCCAGACTCAGGAGGAATGTCTGCTACCATCGATGGAGCCAGCGCATTGATCCGGGCTGGGAGGGAGACGCATTCCTAATGGATTTACTGTATTTATTATGGATAATTGACATCAAACTTTCTATCTCCACCATTTGCCTCCATCCTGGTTATTGCAGAGGCAGCCCACAGGCACACCTTGAGTGACTTGTTCCACACTTCCTTTTGGGCCTGTTAATGTGACCTTTCTCTCTGCGATCGTTTGGATGCGAGCAGCTGTAGGTGATTTGGATCTGGGAAGCCCACAGAGGAGCCTGACCAGGAGCACTCCATTATTCGAGGAGTTTAAGCTCTGTGCAGACAAGGGTGACCATTTCCCCCAAAACTAAACATCTTGTATCACATATAAATTGCTTTTGTGCTCTAGTCTGTCTCTGAGGTAATATTGGAACAATTGCACGTCAGCAGAAAATCTGGAAAGTGGAGACAAAGTTTAATATTGTTTAATGTTCTGCAGACAAAGCCATCGAGGCAGGATTAGATGGCTGGTAGCTGAAAGCAAAGATGACTCTGCCTTATTGTTGTTGATAAGTGCTGGTCATAATAGCTTTAGCTTTTAGCTTCATATCAGGATGCCATCATTGCTCTTGTCAGAGTACAGCAGTTTTACATACACAGACTTTCAATGGGTTGCATCAGTCTCCTCCAGTAGAATCTGTAGCTGAGCTGCACTGCCTTGAGCCAAGTAAAATGCCATGTTTGGAAGATTTGTAGTAGCAATTTTCTGTTTGTTAAGCGGGTGGCTGGCGCTGTAAGCAGAGGCTTCTCTGCTGAGACGACACATTCCTGCACTGATGACTGGGTTGGTCCTGGCCGAGGCTGCTCAGCCGTGTTCACGCTGCTTATCTGGAGCGAACGCAGCAGTAAAACACAGGTGTTTAGGCTGAGTTATTTCTGTCCTCTATACGCTGCTCATATCAGCAGTCTGTCTAGAGGCGGTGATGGCTCGCCACCCAGGTGGCCACCATACTGTAGCGAGAGGAGCAGCTGATCTGCTGAGTGACAAACACACCGTTACTCTGTATGCTGCGCTACATGACGCTAGTAAACAGCTGCCTTACAGTTGTGTTCAACCTGGACAACTGAGGGGAGAAGTTGAGCAGGAAGGTACCGACGTCTGTACGCACGGACGAGCCAGCAAGCTGATCGCCTCTTAAAGCTGGAGGACCAGTCCGACCATTCAAGTCTTGAACATGAGAATGTGGCAGCTAATCATTTGTAAGCTGCGGTCGCACACCGTGAAAGAAGGGAGAGAGTCATCGGGCTGTGGTTGTGTGATAGACGCTGCAATTTTAAGATCACTCACCTTATTGTTGCTTCAGTTATTTTTGCTCATCAAGGAGTCGAGTCACAGCCACAGGAGCATGTTGAGGGGGTAAATGTGCTGCTAGTTTTTAACCTTTGCCAGTGGCAGCTAGTCCTACTGAGTGAACTCTGCTCTGAAATATAGTCTAAATAAAACCACATCATCGGCAGATGATGAATTATATACACAATCTAAGTATTTTCTTCTCAAAGCGCCATAAAATAAACAAATGCTTTGAATAGAAAATGTCTCTAAACTGCTCGTCTGATTACAGCTATGAAATATAGAAGCCTCAAGCACATGTTTAATGCAATGGAAACAAACATAAAATCTACATAAACGAGACATGAGCAGCATCACAGCAGTGAATGTCTCTGAAGGCTTTGCACCGGCGCCGCCGCCACCACTGCAGAGACAGCAAGCCAAGGAGATACCGAGGGAAGGAGGGAGAGGGAGGCGCAGGCACTTGTTTTGTTTTGTGCTGCCGGCCTCGGGCCACGATGGCGCTTGTGAGCCACAACATTTTGGTGTTTACATTTCAGGCTGTGCTGCCTGAAGGCTGTTCCCCGGCCGGGCAGCTGCGCTCTGAGATGCTCACATTAGAAGAGACGCTTATCGAATGACATCACAGTTCGCCGCTCTGAGTGGATTCTAAGAACTTCTAACTGACTGACGGCCAAGCAGTCGCAGCATCCAATGACATCACTGTTCAAACGGCGCGATTGTGTCTTCGTAACAAATGGAAGTGTGTCACATTCAGCTGGAGACCAAGCGACTGTGGATGGGAGGGCGGTCTTACCGTGAGCTCCAGAGCTTCATTGAACAGGCCGTTGCGTTTGCTGTGGAGGAAGGCGCTGGAGCTTCCTGTTTTGGATATTCGTATCCTGGCCAAGCGAGCTTTCTGTGAAGAGAACGAAGAGAGCACGTGTCAGTTGGCGCCTCCACCTCTCCCAGTCAGAACAGCTGGGCATCATTCTGACACATCCCCTGATTGGAGCGACAGCGCTTCCACATGCTTGGAGTTATTGGTTGTGATCTTCTAGACCAAATTAAACACATGCGACTAAAGCATTCCCTCTGATCTCCTGAGACGCTGATGAATGATTTATGGCGACTACACATCGGGTTGAAAATCACTTGGAGCCGCAGCTCAGACGAGTGCAGGTATCAAGGGTCATTGAGTGTTGAATTCAAATAACTGAAGATGTTTTTACACTGTGGTGTTTCTCCTTCAGTTAACAAAAGTAAATCAAGCAAGCGTCCGAGCCCACGAAGCCCCACACGTCCACCCCCGAGCCACGGCGTTGGTGTCGGCTCGGACGCTCCTTTACTCATCAACGCAGCCTTTGTTCTCTCATGTTGTTAAATTTACCCTAAAGCAGTCAGCAACAAAGAGGATGAGAGGGAGGACGAGGCTTAACGGAATGCACCTCTGGACAGCAGTGACATCAGCTGATTCTCCCCCTTCTGGTTTGTGCCGCACCTGAACGGGAGTTCACACACATTGATTGGTGTTCCAAGCCACATGAGCGGAGAGAGTGTGTGTGTGTCTCTCTCTCCAGAATTCAAATTCATTGGGTGGAAACGGGTAGAACCATGACGTTAGCAGTGTAAATGAGGAGCACATAGAGCTGGTTCAGCAGGGGGCCCCATCACTGCTGGGGGGTTGATTGAGTGTGCAGACGTGAGTTTTCTTATCTGAGGGTTTTTTTCTCTGCCAGCCTCGTCTCTATACATGAATCTCTACACCCATGAGCCATAAGTGATGAGCAGATATGTGGATCAGCGCAAGTATGCTAATGTATGCTAATCCACTTGAGCTTCATTTCAATTCACCTTCCTTGATTTAACCCCTAAAGATCCTCCCTGCTCAATGATGTTTATGTTCAAAAGAACATTTCTGAATTAAAAAGACTCAAATGAAACTGCATTCATATTCAAATAACCCACGTCAGGTTGCCCCCATGATTATAATGTGGAAAACAACACCTCATGTGATTGGTTCCTCAGAGAGCGCGTATGAACGTTTCCCGCCTTGATGCGACCGTCCTTGGTTCCCTGTTGTTTCAAAGGGGGAAGCTCCGCCTCTGTTCTGACAGCTTATTGAGCTCCCAGTGTGTCTCGTAGTATGAAGAACACCCCACTGACGTGTTTCAGAAAACTGATGGGGGGGGGGGGGGGGTCCTCACTGCGGCCCCCCAGCAAGAAGGTTGTGGGTGGAGCCCCGGCTGCAGCACGGGGTCTTTCTGGGTGAGTCTCCATGTTGTCCCTGTTCCTGCTGGGTTCTCTCTGGTACTCCAGCTTCCTCCACAGTCCAAAGACATCAAGAGGGACCAGGTTAATCCAGACTCTAAATTGACCGTAGGTGTGGCTGGGAGAGCCAATGGTTGTCTGTCTCTATGTGTTGGCCCTGCCATGGCCTGGTGACCTGTCCAGGGGGAAGGCTGCTGGGATAGGCTCCACCCCCACCACCCTCAACAGGAGGAGAGCGAGAAGATGGAGGGATTTTTTGGGGGGGGGGGGGTGTATTCAAGGTCTCCTATAGAGTTTATAGGAGGATGAAGCTGATCCACAGAGCGACAGGGCTTCCTGAACATGGTGTCCAGTCCAGTCAGACGAGTTCAACGACCCATGACCTTGAGCCAAGACGAGCCTCAGAGATGATCTGACACATGAGGAAGTTACAGTTTTGATCTTTAGCGTGTTTTTGCTGTCTTCTATGACGAGCAAAACGTAGGAGCAGCTCCCTGGTTCGACTGTTAGATAATAAACGAACAAACACTGAGCCGGTCACCGCCCTGCGTTTAGTGGTATAAGCAAGGACGCAGGTTGGAACCCTCCTGCTAGCCACAGTGCCGCGCACCACTTTGGTGTGTTGACCAATTTACACCACAGCATCAGCAGAGCCCATCATGTCCTGCTCTCTTCCTGCCCTCACACATTCACACCACTGTGACAAGTTTTTGCTCTCATTGAACAAAATCTGCATCAAACCGTCCTCCAAGAGCACAGAGTCACACGTGCAGCACTCAGGGACCGATTCCAGATCCGTGTGCCAGCGCTGTGAGCAAGACACATGACGACGCCAGAAGTTTGTCTGCTGTCTTCCTTTACATGTACAAGGGTTTAAAAAAACAACAACTTTAAAATGCAAAATAACTAATTTGACCGTCAAAAGTGTCGCTGGTTTGATCCCCACTTCCCCCGGTGACCATGTCCAAGTGTCGCTGAGCAAGATACTGAGCCCGAACTGCTCCTGATGGTCCTGAGACCGCCTGGTGCCCCGTCCAGGGTGAACCCTGCCTCTCAGCCAATGTCAGCTGGATGGGGGGGAACTCTAATTGTATCCTGCTTTATTGAACATTTATTTACATTCATAAATCAAAATAACTGAGGGTTCAAATGGTGTTTGAACAGATGAAAACATTTCGAACTTTTAGGGCTGCACTATGTTACAGCAGCACAACTGTTACTCCTCTGTCCCACTGAGCTAACATCGGATTGAATCGTCCACATAACAAAAAGAGCTGGAACTTGTGAGTGGTGGGCCAACACTGAGTTGTCAGCAGTGCTGAAGTCGAAGGACCGCACCATAAATGGACCACAGCGATATTTGACAGCATGTTTACACACAGCTTAATGTGCTGTGGCTGAGGCGCTAATTAGCTATCTGCCGGGAAAACTGACATTAGCTGTGCACACCTCCTTGCTGAGTGTTTGTGGTTGGTCACTGGTGAAGCTACGGTGCAGCTCAAGCGTTTGTAATAGGTTAGATAAGAGGAGACTTTAGCAGGAGACCTAATCGTTGAGGTTTCATGTGGAGCTCTTGTGTAGCAGGCTGCTGTCTGCATCAGTGGGACTGCCTGCTCTGCTTGAGATACTGCAGAACACTGCCATCACTGTTTCAGCACAGATTTGATCGATGTTTGAAAAGTTTCCCCTTTGGTTTCTCTTTCTTAAGGGAGCGCACAGAAGTGGGGAGCAGATATATGTGCTATAGGAGACAAAATCCAAATACATCAGTTTCCGCTTTTCCTGACAAATACACACTCTTATAGCTACAGGATGCAAACAATCACAAATGCTCCATTTTAAGACAATATGCTGCCAGCGGAGAGCTCCAAACTGGCACTGCGACATTTCCACTCAGCTCCCTGTCATACTCCACTGGGCATTGCCAAGTTTTGGTAGAAGTTAAAATTTTTAATTGAAAGTGAAGCTTAAAACAAAAGTTGCACCTTGTGAGTTCGAGCTTTGCTGCACCGCCTGTGAAGGTTTGGCAGAGAGCAAAGTGGAGCAATTGTTGAGACCAGATTAGGAAGCATTCGAGTAAAGAGGAGACCATCTGATGTGGGAGCGCTCACACACACATGCACGTACACACACACACACACACAGAAATACAAGCACGCACACACACACATGCATGTACACACACACACACAGAAATACAAGCACGCACACACACACATGCATGTACACACACACACACAGAAATACAAGCACGCACACACACACATGCATGTACACACACACACACAGAAATACAAGCACGCACACACACACATGCATGTACACACACACACAGAAATACAAGCACGCACACACACACATGTACACACACGCACACACACACGCACACACAGAAATACAAGCACGCACACACACATGCATGTACACACACGAATACACACACACACACACATGCACGCACACACACATGCACGTACACACACACACAGAAATACAAGCACGCACACACACACATGCATGTACACACACATACGTACACACACATGCACGTACACACACACAAAAATACAGGCACACACACATACATGCATGTACACACACGCACACACATGAATACATACATACACACACACACATGCACGCACACACACACAAAAATACAGGCACACACACATACATGCACGTACACACACGCACACACAAAAATGCTAGCACGCACACACAAGCACGCACACATGCAAGCAAACACAAAAATGCAAGCACATACATTCACACACACACATGCGCAAACGCAAGCACACATACACAAAAAGCAAGCACGCACGCACGTGCATACACACATACATGCATGTACACACACGCACACACATGAATACATACATACACACACACACATGCACGCACACACACACAAAAATACAGGCACACACACATACATGCACGTACACACACGCACACACAAAAATGCTAGCACGCACACACACAAGCACGCACACATGCAAGCAAACACAAAAATGCAAGCACATACATTCACACACACACATGCGCAAACGAAAGCACACATACACAAAAAGCAAGCACGCACGCACGCGCATACACACATACATGCATGTACACACACGCACACACATGAATACATACATACACACATGCATACATGCACGTACACACACACACACAAAAATGCTAGCGCGCACACACACACATGCATGTACACACACACATACGTACACACACACATGCACGTACACACACACAAAAATACAGGCACACACACATACATGCATGTACACACACGCACACACATGAATACATACATACACACACACACATGCACGCACACACACACAAAAATACAGGCACACACACATACATGCACGTACACACACGCACACACAAAAATGCTAGCACACACACACAAGCACGCACACATGCAAGCAAACACAAAAATGCAAGCACATACATTCACACACACACATGCGCAAACGCAAGCACACATACACAAAAAGCAAGCATGCACGCACGCGCATACACACATACATGCATGTACACACGCACACACACACAAAAATACAGGCACACACATACATGCATGTACACACACGCACACACATGAATACATACATACACACATGCATACATGCACGTACACACACACACACAAAAATGCTAGCGCGCACGCACACACGCTAGCAAACACACAAAAATGCAAGCACATACATTCACACACACACACATGCGCAAACGCAAGCACACATACACAAAAAGCAAGCACGCACACACACAAACATGCAAGCACACACGCAGGCACGCGCATACACACACAAGCATGCATGAATCTCATTGGGCTCTGCAGCTGCCACTCATAAATAGCAAGAAGGAGAAAGCGGTGAGATCCACTTGGGATGGAGTGACTGAGGGAGTTGCTGAGGCCAGGAAACCTCACTGGATGATGACGTCAATAATTGATTCTGAGGAAGTCGGGTCCTCCGACACCTCTGGCCCAAAGATATCAGCCTGCAGCAAAGACAGCTTAACCTCCGACTAGCAGCACTCAGACACAAAGTACCTCTGCTAAGCCTGGATTAGCTCATCTTTAGACACCAGACTGGTTCAGCACAGATCTACAAGCTGCTCCACAGCACCTTGATATTTCGGATGTTTTGCTTTGCAACATCAAAACCTCTTGCAGAGGATTTTACTGTCCAGGAGGACCAGAGGCCATCTCCACCTTTTGATTTCTACCTTGTGGTGCATGGCTGAAACGACAGTTTTGGAGCAAAAGGAGGGAAGAGCACTTGTTTTACTTTTGTCTCGTTTCTGCCCTGTCCGCCCCCGGCCACTGAAACGCTCATGAACTAAAAGTTAAGAGGAATTCAATAAAAATGTTCCCTGTGAGGAAGAGGAGAGAAAAGGAAATAATATCAAGATGGCAAGTGAATTCTCACTGACGAAGGAACAATAAAGAGGCTCAAACAATGACAGATATGTATAGATTCTGCAGATCTTTGCCTGAGGCTGCATAATCATCCGCTGAGCCAGAAAGACCCTCGACTCTTCCTCTGTATTATGGATATATGGGGTAAGTCAACATACTGTGTGTCCTCTGGGAAAGACTGTCACAACGACAAGAACAAAAACAAAACCCCCATTATCAGGGAACTGACATGTCTGAAAAGGAACAGAATGTTATTTTTGAGTCAGACGATAAGATTTATGCCATCAACAATAAAAACATGATGAGCGGATAGAATCTTTTTTTTTTTTACTTTAATTTAAACGTTAGTGGAATTTGTACAAATATAGTGTAAGGAAAGTAGCATTTTGTAAATGAAGGCCAAACATTGGACACTTATGCTTTGTTCCTAACTTTGCATAGCAACATTGTCATGTGATTGGAGGAGAAACTAAAGATTGTGGCAACAAGACTGGGATGGAGGGAGGGAGACCAGAAATTGATGCTACAGCAACAGCCAGGACATCTGGACTCACAGCTGTTGTGTAGGTGCTACAATGAAGATGCTAACAGTTAGCACTGCCCTGACTGTGGAGCAGTCATGGCCGAAGTGTACAGAGGAGGGCTTGTGACCTGTAGGCCTCTCCTGTACCGGGACAGTGACCAGGCGGCCGCCTCCAGGTGTGAATGGGATCCTGCCAACGAGAGTAAGGCTTCTTCCCCTTACAGGTAAAACAAACTCAGCTTGCTTGTCCCTTCAAAAGAACATCATCTTCTTTGCCTCTGGCAGGATTTTCGTACCAAGGATTCTGAGTTGGCTCCTGCACGTTTGAGGCTTCTGCTCATTTGCAGCGTTGCTCTGACACTAATCACCTGATCACAAGTCGGCGTAGCAACAACATGTTGGTCTTGGAAGCTGAGTTAACTGTTTGGTTGTAGTTGTGGCTTTCTGAGTGTGTATGTTCATGTATGAGTGAAGCGAATCTGTAAAAGTAAACTTTGATGGAAGTCCCAGAGGGTGACGATCCCCCAGGCCCACCATACTTATTTTAGCGTCCTGCCTCCTGTTTCAACACTGCTGTAGTTGTTGGCCTTTGTGATTCTCCCGGGACAGCCTGCCCTGTTCCCGGTGTGCTCTCAGGATGTGTCATTAAACGTGGGGATGATATGAACTTTATGCAAATAAGTTGAGACGAGTCAGCACAGAGTGACCCCTCATTGTTCAGATTAGTTGACGCGATCTGGACAGCCCAGGATTTCAACTCTCACGAGCAGCAACTGGTGGCAGCCTGGTGAATCTTTCCTCGGTGCAGTGAGATGGATCGAGGCTGTCTCTCAACCACCACCCAGATGGATGGCTAATTGTAATGGGAGCCCAGAACAGCTAACAATTAGACGTGAATGAAGATGGATGTGGATGGGAGATAGACAGGGAGGGGGGAGCATGTGAGGGGAGAAAACAGGGGAGACTAGAGGAGCAGCAGGCCAGGGACTGATGCTGCTCCCCCTCCCCTCAGTAATTCCCCTCCTACCCCTGCATCACTCGCCTGCTCTGAAATGTTCCAGCATCCTACTTTACTCACTCACATTTCCTCTTCGTCTGAAACAATGGGATCAGGAGAGTTTCCTGTGATAGAAATTCAGGCAGGTGACAGAAGCTGAGCAAATGATGTTTTGCTAAGTTAAATGACCGGTGAAATTGGCTAAATAGTTGGCTAATGTCTGCCAAGGTCATAAGTCATCAAGGTTATCAAGCATTAAAGAACACTGTTATGAGGACGGTAGCAATGAGCTATAGAAGGACACGGCACAGTACTTCAGGGCTGGGGGGCAGAATGAAACATACATGAGTGATGTTGAATCAAACACGGCTGCACCTGAGTCGCCATCTTTTATCGTGATCAACGGTTCTCTGACAAGTCAAAGAACATGAAAATTAATGTCACGTGACATGTAACAAGGGAGGCCCGGTGAAGCAGTGGTCCTCACTGCGGCCCCCCCAGCAAGAAGGTTGTGGGTGGAGCAGTGGTCCTCCCTGTGGCCCCCATCAAGAAGGTTGTGGGTGGAGCCCCGGCTGCAGCACGGGGTCTTTCTGGGTGAGTCTCCATGTTCTCCCTGTTCCTGCTGGGTTCTCTCTGGTACTCCAGCTTCCTCCACAGTCCAAAGACATCAAGAGGGACCAGGTTAATCCAGACTCTAAATTGACCATAGGCGTGGCTGGGAGAGCCAATGGTTGTCTGTCTCTATGTGTTGGCCCTGCCATGGACTGGTGACCTGTCCAGGGGGAAGGCTGCTGGGATAGGCTCCACCCCCACCACCCTCAACAGGAGAAGAGGGAGAACATGGAGGGATGATGGAGGGATAGATGGATGGAGGGATGATGGAGGGATGGATGGATGGATGATGGAGGGATGGATGGAGGATTGATGGATGGAGGGATTGATGCATGGATGGATGGATGATGGATGATGGAGGGATGATGGAGGAATGGATGATGGAGGGATTGATGGATGGATGATGGAGGGATGGATGGATGGATGATGGAGGGATGGATGGATGGATGGATGGATGATGGAGGGATGGATGATGGCTGATGGAGGGATGGATGATGGAGGGATGATGGAGGAATGGATGATGGATGGATGGAGGGATGATGGAGGGATGGATGGAGGGATGATGGAGGGATGATGGAGGGATGGATGGAGGGATGGATGATGGCTGATGGAGGGATGGATGATGGAGGGATGATGGAGGAATGGATGATGGATGGATGGATGGATGGAGGGATGGATGATGGAGGGATGGATGGATGGATGATGGCTGATGGAGGGATGGATGGATGGATGATGGAGGGATGGATGATACAGGGATGGATGGATCGATGATGGAGGGATGGATGGATGGATGATGGAGGGATGGATGATGATGATGGAGGGATGGATGATGGCTGATGTAGGGATGGAGGGATGGATGATGGCTGATGGAGGGGTGGATGATGGAGGGATGGATGGATGGATGATGGAGGGATGGATGATGGAGGGATGGATGATGGAGGGATGGATGGATGGATGATGGCTGATGGAGGGATGGATGATGGAGGGATGGATGGATGGATGATGGCTGATGGAGGGATGGATGGATGGATGATGGAGGGATGGATGATAAAGGGATGGATGGATGGATGATGGAGGGATGGATGGATGGATGATGGAGGGATGGATGATGATGATGGAGGGATGGATGATGGCTGATGTAGGGATGGAGGGATGGATGATGGCTGATGGAGGGATGGATGATGGAGGGATGGATGGATGGATGATGGAGGGATCGATGATAAAGGGATGGATGGATCGATGATGGAGGGATGGATGGATGGATGATGGAGGGATGGATGATGGCTGATGGAGGGATGGATGGATGGATGATGGAGGGATGGATGATGGATGGATGGATGGCTGATGGAGGGATGGATGGATGGCTGATGGATGGATGGATGGATGATGGAGGGATGGATGATGGATGGATGGATGATGGAGGGATGGATGATGGATGGATGGATGATGGCTGATGGAGGGATGATGGATGATGGCTGACAGATGGATGGATGGATGATAGATGATGGAGGGATGGATGATGGATGATGGCTGATGGATGGATGGATGGATGATGGAGGGATGGATGATGGCTGATGGATGGATGATGGAGGGATGGATGATGGCTGATGGATGGATGGATGGATGGATGATGGAGGGATGGATGATGGATGATGGAGGGATGGATGATGGCTGATGGATGGATGGATGATGGATGGATGGATGATGGAGGGATGGATGATGGATGGATGGCTGATGGAGGGATGGATGGATGATGGATGGATGGATGATGGCTGATGGAGGGATGGATGATGGATGGATGGATGATGGCTGATGGAGGGATGGATGGATGATGGAGGGATGGATGATGGAGGGATGGATGATGGCTGATGGATGGATGGATGATGGATGGATGGATGATGGAGGGATGGCTGATGGATGGATGGATGATGGATGATGGAGGGATGGATGATGGATGGATGGATGATGGCTGATGGAGGGATGGATGATGGATGGATGGATGATGGCTGATGGAGGGATGGATGGATGATGGAGGGATGGATGATGGATGATGGAGGGATGGATGATGGATGGATGGATGGATGGATGATGGAGGGATGGATGATGGATGGATGGATGATGGCTGATGGATGGATGATGGAGGATGGATGATGGAGGGATGGATGATGGATGGATGGATGATGGCTGATGGAGGGATGATGGATGATGGATGATGGCTGACGGATGGATGGATGGATGATAGATGATGGAGGGATGGATGATGGCTGATGGATGGATGGATGGATGATGGAGGGATGGATGATGGCTGATGGATGGATGATGGAGGGATGGATGATGGCTGATGGATGGATGGATGGATGGATGATGGAGGGATGGATGATGGATGATGGAGGGATGGATGATGGCTGATGGATGGATGGATGGATGGATGATGGAGGGATGGATGGATGGATGGATGGATGATGGAGGGATGGATGATGGAGGGATGGATGATGGCTGATGGATGGATGGATGATGGAGGGATGGATGATGGATGATGGAGGGATGGATGATGGATGGATGGATGATGGCTGATGGAGGGATGGATGATGGAGGGATGGATGATGGCTGATGGAGGGATGATGGCTGATGGATGGATGGATGGATGATGGAGGGATGGATGATGGAGGGATGGATGATGGCTGATGGAGGGATGGATGATGGAGGGATGGACACGTCAGGAGCTGAACACACGCCATAAAGCAGCAGTTAAACGCCTCTCCCTTGCCGCTGTGCTGGAACGCACTGTGATTATTTAAGTATCACTGCTCAGTAACAACAGGCTCCACACAGAACCGAATCTAGAGGATAAAGGGAGTTCAGGTTGCCACAGTCTAGTAGCGGTTCCTCAAAAGTGGTTCTTCTTCTCTTCTTGATTTTCTATTTTTTTTATTATAGATTGTTTGTACTACTATTTTTGAGACTGCGCTTCATCTCTATTGATCTTATTTTATCTGTATCTTTGATAGGTTACTTCCTCTTGTTCTTTACTGTGAAATGGAGCACTGCAATCCAACAATTTCCCGCAAGGGATGAATAAAGGATTTCTGATTCTCCTGAGGGCGTTTGGTCGTGGTCAGAACCACCAAGGTCCTGCCTGAACTCTCAGGGTGACGGTGGATAGACTGGAACAAACCCAAACAGAGGCACAAGCAGACACACTGACACAGTCAGGCCGTCCACCCAGAACCTCTCTGGGTGATAGGTAGACCAGGACGGCGTTGGAACACTCCCTCACTTCCTGCCTCATCATCACTTGTCTCCTCTCAAAGCTTCGGTGGTGTTTCAACCACAAAAATCTTGAATGGAACCTTGAGTGGCAGACGAGGTTCCGGTTAATTAAAACCAGGCAGCGATCAGGCTTTAGTTGAAGTGCAGGACTTTAACAGACTCCTGGCCAGAGAGGTGGCTGGATGGCAGGTACCACGGAGGAGTGACGAGGCCTGCAGCTCTGAAAATGTGTCAGTGTTCATGTCTGCCAGCTCCAAACACGACTGTCCATCTCAGGGGAACTCAAACTGGTTTACCCTCAAACTATGATTACCAGCTCAATCTGTGTTTGCACCAGCTGAGTTTGGCTCTTGGCAACACCACAACATCATGTTTGTTTGAGAGTCCTGAGACCAAAACACTGAAGGCTGGGGATGTTTACCCAGAGGATGATATGATCTATAAATCTCCCACAGTTTAAGCAGGGGTTTAGTTAATCCATTTATGAATTTCTGCCTGTTGGTGTGTACTTGCAAAGATCAGATCTCTTCACGGAGACACATCAACCAGGAAGATAAAGCGAAAAGGGGGAATTACTGATTTTCTGATGGATTATTTCAGGATTTAGACATGCAGCTTTGGATAAGTAATGACAACATTAAGATGGCAGAGTAAAAAGGGATGTTGGATTGTGAGGATTTTATATTTCAGTCGTCATTTGAAGATACAGCAAGTTCATCCCAGGTCATGGATATATTGAGGGTTGAGACAGAGCTAAATATTCTATCTTTGCTCTATGAAGGAATATTTAAAGACTTTAATAAGGTCGCTGTTTTCTGATATTCTCACATTGGGAGTGAAAACTGGCATGTAAACTGAAAACTGATTTTCATTTTGATGAGGCGACGTTATGACTGATCGCAGGCTGAGGAACAATCAGTTCGTTTTTGGAATCAGAGCTGGATCCAGATCTGAACCCTGGAAGACCTGAACCCTGTAGTGTCCTCTACTCTGGTGGAGAAAGACATCCGAGCTCTCCTCTCAGCTGGAGGTCCGGAGGTCCAACCCTCTGGAGCCCAGGTGAAGGGAAATAAAACTGTGCTCACCTGTACCTTCTGCGCCCGCCGTTTGTCTGCTCTCTGGTTCTGGTGATAGATGCGGCTGAAGTTGGACACGATGACGGGAACAGGCAGGGCAATTACCAGCACCCCACTCAGAGAGCAGATGGAACCAAAGATCTTCCCAGCAATCGTTTTAGGAACCATGTCTCCGTATCTGCAAGAGGTGACAGAGAGGACAAATGTCTTAGAGCAGGAAGGTTTTATGATCCTTCTAATAAAATCTGTTGGTAAAAGCTCAACCTCGTAGTGAAGCACAGCCACATGGAGGTCAGTCTCTCTCTCTCTCTCTCTCTCTCACACACAATCAACTGGTTAAAATGGGACGACTCTGGTCAGAGGCATTCATCGTTCCTGTCAGGCCACACGTGCCCCCATGTGTCCCTCCCCAGGAGAGTAAAACTTGACCTGCTGACTCTGCCCCACTCAGTTGAGAAGCTCCGACCGAACCCCCCTGAGCCGCCACTGAGAGCAGATACTATTAACCTTTAGAGAGGAGGAAGAATGCCGGGACGTTTCCCAAAAGTCATTGGGCCCAATTCAATCTGAAATATTTGCAAGTCAAAGCGATCGGATCCTGAGTTCAGACCAAAACACCACAATCATATTAACTTCATTAAATCTCTTTTCTTCCTCCAAAAGACAAGCTAGAATAAAAAAGAAGAAACTCTAAACAAAAAGAGCTTGACTTTAGTTGGAACAGCACCCTTTATTCTCATGGTGTTCATTCCTTATTCATGAGTAAAAAGTGCAGGTAATTTGTACTTGTTTTCTAACGAAACAAGAAGCTCTCCTGAATTTATTAACTGACTCCACGTCGGTCTGCAATTTCTGGAGAAATATAACAGTTTAACCTTCATTTAACCAGGTAACTCCCTCAGAGGTGGAGACGAGACGGCAGCAGACATCAGGCACACGAGTCAAAGCCAAATCCATCGCAGGCAAAACATGTTACGCATCTAACACACGAATCATGTAAAGACTGATTGTGCCAATTTTTTCATGAATGTCAAGAATGTTCTGATTTGAAAACAAGCCTTTGTTGAGGGGTTCAATCTGTAAACCCCAGAGACTCAAGAACCCTCTTCAAACCTCAGATATGCAAACCCTTTCTTTTGTGTTCATTTCATTAATTTCAGCAAGTGAGAAACAGCCTTCAGCCTGAGGCCTGGATTATGTTCGCCTGTAGATTCTACAAGTATCCTTACACACTGACTGCAGACGTCCATGCGGATGTGTGTGCTTGAGGTGAGCAGGCCAATTAGAAGATGATTCATGTACATGAGGAGCTCGGTTGTGCCTGAGAGGCCGGAGAGGCGCCGTGGTGGACCGAGGGCCAAGAGCATGGAAGCAACAGGAAACGACTAAAACAGAGGTGGGGTTCAGACGGGAAAGAAGCTCTTTTTGTTGTTGTCTACTTTCACTTCCAACAGTTGATCTGTGTGACACCACATCCATCTGCTCAAGTTTGAAATGATCACAAGGTCTGGGATCCATCTGGGATCCCACCTGAGACCCGAATGATGAGAGGACGTGAAGCCTGAACCACAAGTAGGTAAAGTTGGACCATCGGAACCTCTGAAAACACAGTTACAACTTCTCAGTGGAGTTACTCAACTTTTGCCATCACACTTTTGTTGCACAACCACTGACTCTTAACCAGGAGGCTGACCATTTCTGTGGACAAAGACGTCCCATTGACATTATTAGCCGAGGCAAAATGATTTTCTCTTTAAAGGGAGTCGTTAGGTTACGCACGAATGAGGTCACTCACATGTCCATGACTCACGTCGTCTTCAGGGCAGCAGAGGACACGAGTCACAGCTGGTGTTTTGTGTCCTGTTTGACAACAGGACATCACGTTCTCTGTCTGCTTTTGTGTAATTGTCCCTCCTATCCATGAGTCTTTCGCTGGATACACAAAATCGTCAGTTTCATATCTGGAAACTAACGACACGTCACTGCATGTGGCGTGGCTCCCCTGATGTGAGAGGAATGTAAATTACACAGTTGGTCCCTACAGATCGGGTAAATCCTCCTCTCACTGCTGTGACACGCGTGTGGAAACAACTGTTTCATGCACGCGTCGGTTTTTAGACGTGTGACTATTTTGTCTCTGTCATACAGTGTCTTCGCCCTGGTGGACAAACCGTCTAGTTAAGAAGAGAGAACACATCTCTCCACTTTAGCTTCTCTCCTTCCTGTAGGATCTAGAATCCACTTCAAAATCCTTCTGCTGACTCATCAGGCTCTCAATGATGAAGCTCCATCCTCTCTGAAAGAACTCATTAGTCCCTACTGTCCCACCAGAGCACTCCGCTCCCAGAATGCAGGTCTGTTAGTGACTCCCAGTATCTCTAAAACAGACTGGGAGGTAGAGCCTTAAGGTACCGGTTCCTCTACTGTGGAACCAGCTCTCTCCATGGGTCAGAGAGGCAGACACTTTAACTACGTTTAAGTCCAGGCTTAAGACCTTCCTCTATGACAGAGCCTTCAGTCAGGACTGGTTCAGGTAGCTCTGAACCATTGATAGCTATGCTGCTACAGGCTTAGACTGCTGGGGGACACATCAGGTTACATGGAGCCCTTCCCTCCCCTCCTCTCCTCTCCAATCCTCCTTGGTGTCTCTCAGTCTCTCTGTGTTTCCACAGATCCACCAGACCTCCAAATCACCCCCCCCCCTTTTATCCCCTACTGTTACCGGCCTGCGCTCCCCTCCCATGAACCAGTCCACCATCCAGTCCCCCATCAAGCTGGCTTGCTCTCCCTGCCTCCCCTCCCATGAACCAGTCTACCATCCAGTCCCCCATCAAGCTGGCTTGCTCTCCCTGCCTCCCCTCCCATGAACCAGTCTACCATCCAGTCCCCCATCAAGCTGGCTTGCTCTCCCTGCCTCCCCTCCCATGAACCAGTCTGCCATCCAGTCCCCCATCAAGCTGGCTTGCTCTCCCTGCTCTCCCCTCCCATGAACCAGTCTACCATCCAGTCCCCCATCAAGCTGGCTTGCTCTCCCTGCCTCCCCTCCCATGAACCAGTCTACCATCCAGTCCCCCATCAAGCTGGCTTGCTCTCCCTGCCTCCCCTTCCATGAACCAGTCTGCCATCCAGTCCCCCATCAAGCTGGCTTGCTCTCCCTGCCTCCCCTCCCATGAACCAGTCCACCATCCAGTCCCCCATCAAGCTGGCTTGCTCTCCCTGCCTCCCCTTCCAGAAGCTTCCTTCTTCAACTGTTATTAACATTTCCATGTTTCCTCCATTCTGTGTTATAAACTGTTTTCTTGTCTGTACCAACATCTCCTGTCCGTCTGTCCCTCCTGGTGAGGGATCCTCCTCCCCTCCTCACCCTGAGGTTTCTCCCATTTCTCCCTGTTAAAGGTTTTCTATGGAGTTTCTCCTCAGTCGATGTGAGGCTCTGAGGGCAGAGGATGTTGTTATGATGCCATGAAGCCTGGAGACAAACTGGTGGTGAAAACGGGCCACAAAGAAAACTGCCATGCCGTCTAAAATACACAGTAAGTAGTTTGTTTTAGCTCAGATTCCTGATCGGGTCATTTATTGGATTAGACAGATAATGTCTCACTGTCATATTCAAATATCACATAAATGTCACAACAAAACTCACCAGCAAGTCTTGTTGTGACATTTACCGTTCAGTTGTAAGGCCCTTTTTTGATCTAAAAGTGAATGGACTTTCATTTCTCCAGTTATTTTGTCAAACTTTGAGCTAGAAAACTTGAAGGTTTTAAATTAAATCTTCTATTCAAAAGAACATCATTGATTTTTTTTAATGGCTGTTATTAAAGAGATCCAAAACAGTAAAAACATCATGTGAACAACATAAAATGAAATTGAATTTTGAACCTGGCTTCATCCAACGTTCTTTGTGTTGCATACTTGCAGTATAAAAAAGCGACACTCAGAAATAATCAACTGGGGAAGTTCATGCATGTTTCTTTTCCATATCTCACTTTAAAATGACTTAAAGGGGACTGTTGCTGTTTGTGTTGTGTCTCATAGCGAGCAGCACGTTGATGACATGAAGGACGAGGCCCGTCAGCACTTCCAAGTCTTGCTGAAGACCAGAAACATCTGGACAGGAGCTCGACTCCTGATCCCAGAGGACAGTGCTGGTGGCTGGAAGACCCGGCGCTCCACAAATGAACAATAATGTGCTGAAGGATAGTTGTGTCATCATCTGGTGAAGCTGTCAGTCTGCTGAGATGCTCAGAATGGAACATGCATAAACACACACACACGCACACACAAGTTCAGGTAATTCAGAGGGAAGACCTCTCCTCATCAGTTACAGTTTTGTAAAAACATAAGATGAACATGAGGCGGCTGAGGGGAGGGCGGCTCTGCACCAGGCGAGCCCACACACAGCGACCCGCTGGTCGGCAGCTCTCACTGAGAGAATACTTACAGAGAAAATCCATCATCCCTTCCCAGAACTTTAATGGCCTTTCTACCCAAATTAGGCAATAACAATCCCATCAGTGGTACAGAGGCCCTATCACTACATAACATTTCATCTCCTCCCCTCTTCAGAAGATGTTTCCATTAGGAGGAATGAAAAGCTAATCATATTCATCTGCGAGCCCCCTTTAATGGGATGCTATCAGATTTCCTGATAGAGGCCCTTCTCTCCTAATACTACAGTCAATTTGCCGCTCCCATTTAGTCAAGCTGGCCTGTCTCTGATGATAACATCTCTGAGCCATTATACACGGCACAGAGATAAAGACGCTCGCACACATTTAAGAAGGAGAAAGCTGTAATAAGTGGTATGAGGGTGTGCGAGTGCACGCATGTGATAAGCGAGGGTTGATACAATTTCTTTGCTCCCCGCCTGGATGAACGCTGGGCTCGTTCCCGACTCTGCAAGATGACATTGAAGGCGAGGAATGAGGCAGAGGTAAATGTCTCAGCAAGGAAAAAGATGGATAAACAGTGAGAGGGAGAGAGAATTTCTAACACACGCAGCGCTGCAGAGGAACCAGTGCAGGGTGCATCCACATAGACCACACATAAGTCAGGAGGGCAGGTGAGTCCTGGGTCAGGGCTTTCACGGCCCATCCAGGTCTCTCTCGGTTCTAAGCATACAGTCTTGGAAGGATGGATGGGCCTGAGTGCTTTAGTGAAGGTACGTGTGATGGATGGGCTCGACAGAGTTGGTGTGAGCGCTGACAGACACAGATTTGTGATGATGACAGATGATGTCATGCTCCCGGAGGTCAGGATTGTGCAGCTCATCCCCTTAACTTCCCCCCGTGTGGGGACATGTGACCAACATCTAGAGATAACAACTCAGAGTCCACCTGAACAATCTCCCCGTTCACTGGGAAAGTCTTGTGTCTTGAGACGATTCCTGTCTCCTCGCTTTCAAAGAAAATCAGATCTTTTCTTGTTTCACACAAGAAGAAAAGATTCATAAAAGAGAGATAAGAATGAAATATAAGCGAGGAAAAAATACAAGCAGCAACAAATTATGTCATTAGGATCTTTGGTACAGTTCTGAACAAGCAGGTACAAGTTTAACAAGGACTTAGGTTTCCAGCATTGAGACCTGTATTATAATGAACGTGTCTCTTTAAGGCTCAGCAGAACTCATGTGGAGATGAGGTTCTCCAGGTTTCTGGCCCGGACACGGCTGCTTGTTTGGCTGTTGCTCTTGTTTCTCTTGGAGAGTCCAAACTCGTGGATGTGTTGGACAGTGTGACTCCACTGAATGTCATTTATTTACATCCCCAAGTTTTTGATTGTAGGAATGCAAATAAACACATGGCAAACCAAGTACAAGTACGTTCAGTGTTTCCTGATAGCTGGTGCTCCCAGCTCTCTCCCTCTCTGTGTCCCTTCTTCCTGCAGCTTTCATCGCTCCGTCACCTGGAGTGTGCTCAGTAGGGTGGTGCAGTGTCTGATTAAGTTAGCTGCCTTCGTGATTGTTACAGCCAGAGCTGCTGGTGAATGGCTGATTGGCTCATCTCTGCTAATGGCTGATGAGGCAATTCTGCTTCTTCTACCATGCTAAGGTGGGTGGCCCCCGGTGTGCAGGTTCACGGCCCCAGGACCAACCCTGTGTCTGCCGTCCTTCGCTCTCCCCCACGCTCATCCCCCCTGAGCCAGTGCCTCCCAACCTCACCACTGCCCACGGTAGCCTGGTTGGGGTTCACCGCATTTCTCTTCGCTCCTCCTTCACTTGATTCATTGGACTAATTAGCAGCTTGTAACGTGATGACTTAAATGTCCCTGATTGATCTCCTGGATTTATACGTACAAATACATTGAATTATGAATCTTTAATTCTATCCTATCTACTTCTAGGGCACAAACTTAAACAACTCCTGCTTTGCAGTGCTAAATACACACATCTCAACTATTTTTCCAGTCGTACGTGACCCACCACCAGAGAAGGATTTCTACGTCCTACTCAAATATGGCAGCTCAAGTATTGAGTTTATTAATGAAGCGCTCCCAGTGGCGACATCACATCGAGCCCCGCTCCCATCATTTCCACACACCGAGCTACTTTTTCATTTAGCTCCCCATTTGCATCTGCTCTTATTCATCCCATAACGTGCTGTGACCGCTAGCTCAGCCTACTCGCATCGCTTCTTTCAATTTGTGTTTGACTATCACACAACTGTTTCAGAAACTGTAATAACTGATAATCAAATACTTCTCCCTCTCTAGTCTATATTGCTACGATTACACACTCCGACTCACTTCCTATAGTCACCACTCGGGGCTTTGATAAAAGTTTCAGCACTGTAATGACTACATTTCCCATAATCACGATCCTCTCTACATCAGGCACTTCCCCTCTCTCCCCTCTGACTCCAGCTGTTCTCAACATCCCTCCTCTCTCAGTTACCCCCCACCCATGAACACCTGTAGGCCCCTCCCCTTTAGCTTGATTTCATGTCTGAAAATCACTTCCTCTTCATTTCCTCTTTCAGCAAGGCCAGCTCCTACCGCTGCAAACTGTCTTTCAACTGTCAGCCTGATCTCTCTGTTCTTAATTTCGGCAAACAGTCAACACATTTCCACCTGTAAGAGCTGAACCGTCTCCAGTATGGTTCCTGGTGGCGGCTGATGAAACTCCTCTCTCCTCGCCAAATCTCAGAATGATGATAAAACCCTCTTCCCTCCATTCCTCCCTTACAACCACCGCTGCTCCTGATTTTCTTTGAACTGCTAAGTCAGTTCTCTCTCTAGCTTGACTTCTCGCTGTCATCACTATCAGCAAAGCCAGAGTGGGTTCATTCACAGCACGCTGGTTCTGACCCGCCACCTCTTTTTGTCCTGGACTGAAACGCTGAGCCTCCCGGGATCTTCGCTCAGACACCTGATTGCTGCATTGCCACGTTTTGACCAGTTTTCCATGAAGCTGCTGATCATAAATCACTTATTTGTGCAGCGAGGTTTTAGATACTTTAGTGAGGAAAGTTACATTGAAAAGGGGGGGCAGTGGGGGGAGACATACGGAGGGCTGAGTTTTCCCCTACAGAACAGATCCCGTGCGATTCCTCTTGGATTCCCTGCGTTCCCTTCAGATTTAACAGAAGTGATTCTGTCTGGATGGGGGGGTTGTGTGTGTTCGGCAGCGACGTTGTGTGTCGACTGTTCCTGTGATTGTATATGCGGTGCGTATTTTAGTCACGTACTAAGAGCTTTGATGTAAATGTGATACATTTACATCAAAGTTTACCAACATCAACAAATGTAAAAGGTCAAAGCTGGAATGACAGGTTCAGCGAGAGCAGAGATGAAAATATGAACTGAGGAGATCTGGTGGAGTTCCATGACGAGGAAAACTGCAAACTTTAGACACTTTCGACTTTGGAGTAGATGAAGTAGATGAAACTGTGTTTCCAGGGTTGCAGTATGAGAGCAGGTACTTCCAAGACCCTGCGTGAAGGGAAGCACATTCTCCTCCTGAGTGTGGGCTCCCGCGCGTCACGACAGGCTGACCAGCATCGACTCGTTGACACGCCACTGTCCTATCTGCCTCACCTACAGCGAAGCAGCAGTTTCTACACTTTCATCCCCGACTGACAAACACTGATGTCCTGCAGTACGAGGCAGTGCAGCAGGTCGGGAGCACGTGGACAGACGCCGCTCCTGAGGGTGAGGAGCTCATGAGCGGAGGCTGATGCTGCTGTACAAAAATCCCATTGATCGACCCGATTAATCTGTTTCAATTCAAGTCTGGCGTCCGAATGGCAGCAGAACTTTGTTGAATGTCTTTCCTCAGAATGTTTTTGGTCCTCCACAGTTTCATCTGTAAAGGTCAAGGGACAGCGAGTGATTGCTCTGACACAAAGGCTTGTTTCCATTTTAAATCATTATTTCTGGCTGTTGTCGGGCTGCAGGACAGCCTGTGTGTTCAGCACCATGGAGAGAGAGACCACAGCAGAGACAAACACAAGCTGCACCAGGCCACAGCCCCGGACCAGCGCCAGCCTTGAGCGACGGTTAAGCCTTCATACGTGGTAGAACTTGAGTCCATAAGCCATAAAATGCTTT
Organism: Aulostomus chinensis; assembly: GCF_037954235.1. Taxonomy (NCBI): domain Eukaryota; kingdom Metazoa; phylum Chordata; class Actinopteri; order Syngnathiformes; family Aulostomidae; genus Aulostomus; species Aulostomus chinensis. The sequence goes on along the minus strand of NC_141328.1, from coordinate 29,651,773 downwards.
TCATGTAGTGGTACATACAGTCCACAAACACAAAGCTGATGAATTCGACCTTATGGTTACAGCAGGATTTGATTAAAACGTGACCAGTGACTCATCCTCAAGGCAAACAGGACCAGTAAGCTTCCTTGCGTACGGCAAACAATATGATGATGCAGTCTGTCTTCCGCCAAAACACTTTAATAGTGTATTTGTGGAGGAATCATTCAGAATAATGACCCACTCACAGCTGTCAGTTACAACAGTGGCCATAAATGCTGACGCTGCATAAAAACATGCTAACGTGGGAGTTGTCGTTCCATTTTCACGGGGCCACTGAAGCTTGGCTCTTCTGCGTTCAGCAGAAGGAAAGACAGTCTCTCCAGGCCCCGAACCTTCAAACATCCATCCATCTGTGCTCTCATCTGACTTTTCATGGCCAGTCACTGGAATGGAAGTGTCTCTGATGACACACGGTTCTTTAGGGATGGGACAACGATCCATAATCACCCCCCACAAATGTCGCTGCAGGACAGCCGAAGACAGAGAGGGGGAGGACAAACAGGTGAGGAGACAGAGAGGTGGACAGTTAAAAAGGAGGATGAGGTGGCGAAGACCCAGGGAGAGAGAAACAGATTAAGATCCAGACTGTGCCAGTGCAGAGGGGCTCATATTTGGATCCAAACGCCTACAACGATATCTGAATACGGATTAATCAGACGTGCTGGAACAACAACAGATTCCAGCTTTTGGCTCCATGTAACCGAACACCGACGTGGACTCACCTCGATTATCCTGATTTGTGGAGCTCCACTGAGACTTAAGTGAGAAAATGGATTAATTAACGAGCGCCAAGTCAAGTCAATAAGAGCTGGTCTGTCTGTGGATCATGATGGCGTCTCATTGGGAGCGTGATCCACTCCAGAGAGCAGGCTACAAGCAGGAGGACAACAGAGACCAGCACTGAACACTTTCACCTGTCCCTCACCTACAACCCGGTCCTGAGCCCCCCCAGGAACAACCCTGCAGAAGGTCAGACCCACACAGTGATGAAAGCCTGCAGCTCCCCACCAGAGACCAGAGCTGAAGAGCCCTCAGGATGAGGGGAGAACCGGACCTCCCTGAACTGAAGAGATTATATTACAACCCAGGTTAGTGAATGTGCCCGTCGTGGGCCTAATAAAGGAACTCTTATCTCAGAACCTTGACTATGCAGGACTTGCTGATTAGTAACATTTTTAAGCATGCAAACAAACTGTTTGGCACAAAATGATCTTGAACCAAACAAACCCTTTGTTTTGTGAGGACATGAAAGCAGAAGACATTTACCAATCCAACACATTTCATGTCTGATGTGCTTCTACCATCATTCACCTCTTTGTGATGCTTTGGTTAAGCACCCCATCTCCCCGACACACACCTCGGGTGGAGGGTTGGGGGGTGGTGCTGCAGCCGAGCCACCAGGGCCTGGCACACGACTGAAATTGACTATTGTATGTAAGATGAATGATTTACTTTAAGCATTTGAAATGTGAATCTAACAGCATCAGAAAATTGCTGCAGAAGCATTTCAGCAGTGGTTCCATTACTCACGTGAAACCTGTGGGCTGATTCGTATGTGGGACACACAGCACTGCGATCGCAATATCTGCATTGCTATTTGTGCACAAGCCTCATGCTTATGTTGCAGAACAGCCCTGTTTCAGCTCGGAAAGGTGTTTTTTTAATACATATGCTATGAGTGCATGCTGCTGGACCACTGGTAGGTTTTTATTGCAACGATATTTCACCTTTGGGCTGCACAGTGAATAGAAACACTTAACAGCTCAACCCTTTGGCTGGATTCCTGTTTTAAATCCAAATAAATATTCAAAGTACACATTTTCATATGGAAGTTGCAATATTACAGTCAATGTGTGGTCTTTTTCACACACGCACAGCAAACAACGGAACCACGAGGCTGACAAATTGGTTATATCCTCATTTACATTCGTCAAACGTTGAGAGGTGAATTTCGAGAGAGAAACACACAGAAGTTGATAAAGTGAGCAGGATTACTCCCTCACTCCGCTGCACACAGAGGAAAGGTCATTATCATTCGTCACTTCACCAGCAATCGTAGCAGGGAATCACACTGAGGGATTACCCCCCAACACACACACACACACACACACACTTTACTAAATTACCAGTTGGAGAAGACTAACTTCAACATTGTTACTTTCAGTTTCATCCCAACATTGACTTTTCAATACTTTAAAGTCTCTATCAGGTTGTAAATCTAAAGAGAATTCTGGCTTTTGATTGGCCAGATGCTCTTTGGTGTGGCGTCCCCATCAAAGACTCTTCAAAAGACTGTACAACTGCAGACATCAATAGAGAATTAACATATTCTCATCTTTGGAGTGTCACGGCAAAAGCGGCATCATTCACTCAAAGCCATGCGCTTATAATCAAATAACACAATCGGCTAATTGCTGATGTGAGTTGACGGTTCTGCTTTTTTTCACGTCCTGTATGTCACCATGAAAAACAACCAGACGGCCCTCAGCGACTCAGTGACACCAGCGTGTACGCCAGTGTGTGCGGTGCACAAATGGTATCAAATACGAGAGTTAAAGATGATTCAGGAACCAGCATCTGGAGTTACTGATGCTTTCTTATTTCAAAAGTTGATCAAAACCAGAGGGGACTAAAAGCAAAACTACAGCAGTGCAACTGTTTGCCAGGGTTCTGCTGAGCCGAGCTCGGGACCCTGTTGCAAGCTTTGCTCATTTGTGTGCATGTGCGCGCGTCTGTCTTTGTAATTAGCGATTGCCAGCCTCCCATAAACAGAATGCTTCGGTGAGCCCACTTCCAAGAGTAACCAGGAAGTGCAAACACAATTACCAGAAGAGAAGGAGCAGAACAACATTTAAATATGAATTACATATAAGATAGGAGGCTCCACAGCTTGAACCCCGGCCTGTCTGCACACTGACTTGTTCTCTGGAAGCAGCGAGGCCCTCGACTCTCCTCGACGGCCCGTTATACTGCGTACGCGAGTGGTTATGTATGTACACACTCTGGGTAGGAGGCATATCTCTACCACACACAATACATAGATACTTTCAAGCCTTGGAGGGCTGATACGAGTGGATGTATGGATAACATCAGCAACGGTGGAGTAATTGAAACAAGGACCCATCCGTCTGTGCCAGCGTGGGTATACTGAGCAGGACGGCGGCGTGCTGGAAGGCGAGGAGAGGGGCTGGGCCACAATTACCTTGATATGTGGTTCACTTAAGCCGCTAATGAGCGCAAACCAGGCCTGGCTGAAACATTTCTCCGGGGAAATGGTTGAATTCTAGGTAAATTGGCAAATGTAATAATAAAGTTGAGTGATAAATCCTACCTCTTGATAGACTCTTTATTAATATACTCCAAAATGTTGTAAAAGTAATAACCTTCTTTGAAAATATCAGCAAAGTCTTTCCTTACAAACAAATAAATACGTACATACTTTCAGGAAACTGAGACAAAGTTCTGACAAAAACAGTTATTTTCTATATCATGCGATTGAAGACACCAGAAACATAAAATGCGATGTCGTGAAAGTGTCCGTTCGTCTTGGATGGAACTGTGAAGACCATCCCAGGTCTAAAATAGAACATATATCTTTAAGTAACACCCGCATCCTCCCAGGTAGCTCCTACATGTCCTCCCTGTGTTCGACCCCTGCTGGGACAGATGAAGAGACAGACGCAGGGCTGTGTGGAGCGATAAGGCTGGAGAGGTCAGCATCCGGGAGTTCACGGGTCATCTCAGACAGAACTCCCAGTCACTGCGGCAAGGTGACCGAAGGGCTGGTCCCAGCAAAGGGGATGGAAGAGAAGAAGGAATGGATATGGAAGAATAAAAACACATCACGGTAAAAGGAGTGTTGAAGAGCAGAAAGAGAGAGAAGCCTGGAGGAGCCCTGCAGGGGGAGTGAGGGTGACCCAGGAGGAGACGAGGTGGGGCGGAGCGTTCATTGGAAGACAGGGAAGCTCATTTCACATCAGGCTTTTCTTTCAGGTCACCGACATTGCATTTTGTTTCACTGTTTCCTCTTGTCATTGTGCGTGTGTGTGTGTGCGTGTGCGTAGTTAGGGTTTGTGTGTTTGTCAGTGCTTCCAGTTTGTGTGCTTCTGTGCCACTTGGTGGCTGTACTACATAACACAAAACTCAATAGCAATGCCATTATTTTTCCACTGATTTCTCTCAGATTGCTCTCCGTCGGCGAGATGCTGCCATGTTTCCCCGCCCAAGTCAATATCAGTAAGTATCCAAATGTGCAAACAAACCCAATATGAGAAAACCCTCTCAGAGGCGCCGGCGGTGCAGCGGGTCTGGAACGACCGACTCGACTGAAGTACTCAGCTATTGAACATGAACTGAAAAGGCAATGGGAATTAATGGTCTGCTGCTCTTGCTTGTGGTCCCGCGTGACTCCCCCTCACAGGTGAGGCCATTTCTGTTGCTGCACACCGTGTTGGTTCTAACTGCATCATATTCAGTCAGAGAAAACGAGTCCGTTAAGTCCACCAGTGAGAGATCAAGGGGAAAGAAAGGGAAAACGAGGCATGTGGACGTGTCGCAATAAAACAGATTCTTTTGAAACTTTTATTGACCCAAAAACGTAATACCTTTCCATTTGTCCTTCATTTGACCGCCACATCCACCACCTCAGGAGTTCTTCCATGCTGACTGTTGTCATGGGGACCAGGGCAGAGCTGCGCCGTTGAGCAGCAGGGCCATGCCACCGCTGTTAAAAGGGTCACATTAACTTAACTTATGTTAACGGCCGGTAACATGAGAGCAGGACGACATCAGTGGTAGCAAGGCAAGCGCGGTCAGCATTTAGTGCTGCTCTAACCAAGCAGGGTTGAGCACTCAGGCCAGAGGGTTTTATGTGTTTAATGCTGGTTTTTCTTCTATTGTGAAGCTCGACCAACACTACAGAGGAAACAACATATGAAACTAACTTTACAAAAAACATCAGAAAAGGTCCCTCCCTCAGCGGAAGAGTGAGAGCAGGAGTTGATACACGGTTTGCTGTTCATCTCCCCTTGAAGACGGCTCTGTCACATTGTTTGTCTCTGGTCAAGAATATCGGCTCGCTGCTCAGCGGCTTATCACATGCTGTTTTACGCTGCCTGACTTATTGACTGTGAACATGGACAACATGACTTCTCATCAGTGTCCTGCACAATGGCAGCATCGACTGTCCTGATCTATGAGCGAGTCTGATGGAGAGGCGGGTCAATGCAGCTAACCAGAACTGGCTGGTTCCACTAAATCGGCTTTAGGCTGGTCAATGTGCCGTCCGGTCAGAGCGGGAGAGATAATAACATGTCAGCTCAAATAAATATGTTTATCAGTGAAAGCTGTTGAAGAGGTGCAACAATTCAGATGGTGTTAAATACATATCAAAGACAAGACTCAGAAACCTGTGAGGCAGCGGTACTTCTGCCCCGGACCTGCTGTGGCAGCAACCAGCCGTCAGCCTGTCAGCGTGGATCAATGGGTGAGGATGAGGGAGGCTGGCGGGAGGAGTCTGTTGGCGGAGGAAAGTAGGCTTCAGGAGAAACTAGGCCATCGCCAAGACTCAGGAGAGGCGTCTCCAGCCCAGCCTCCTGTCCTATTTCCCTGACTGGCGAGACTGGCGTGTGTGCTTGGTGTGTGTGTGATTCAAGGGGCACCCTGAGCAGGCGGGGGAAGCTTCAGGCTCAGGAGGCAGAGAGATAACAGGTGAGCTCCAGGGAGTTTACCTGTGGGGGGGCAGAGGCCCAGTGACAGGCTTCTTTACTGTGGTGGAATGGGTATGCTGAGGTCCCCAGGGCATCAAGCAAATGTCAGCCAGTCGGCACACATCCTGGAAAACTGCTCTGAGCTTCATTGGAATTTGTCACCTGTGAGTGTGTGTGTTTGCTTCAAATGAGTCACAGCAGGAAAGAGCTGAACAAGGCAGCGGAGACAGGAGGAGGAAGTGTGTGTGTACGAGTTTCTGTTTGACTGTGTGGGAGAAAAAAATAAGTGTCACCGTAAAGATGTGCTGCACACTTTCAAAAAGTATTCACAGCGTATACTACTGTGCCTCACACACACACACACACACACACACACACACACACACACACACACACACACACACACACACACACACACTCACGCGTGTTTGCTGAACTACGACAGACATTATTTATCCACCAGTCCTGGCTCCCCACTACTCTGGAGCTTTCTAACACATCACTAATTCATCCTGGCATTTCCCGCCTGCTCAGGAACGGCCATCTTTAACTTGCCTGCTGACCCTTTAGTGCTGGGCCAAGTTACATCTCAGCTCCCTCTGTAAGCCTATATCCAAGCCCGGTTCATCCTGCTGACACCCTAACCTCCGCTGGCCAACCCTTCTCAGTGGATCAGAATGGGGATGTAGGTTAATGGGCAAATCCCACTCAGCTACTTGATCTTTGACTGTGCTGCTCCTCCATCAGCGGCACTCAGGTGGGTGCAGTGTCGGGTTTCCAGGTTAGGGTTGATGGGAGAATTAGCTGGTTGTGTATCCTGACATGTAATGAGGACTGGGTTTGTGTTACAGGGACTGTGTACAGAATACATGGACAACCTGAGTCAGGAATATAACATCTG